>NW_025728107.1:300000-487526 GCF_021461385.2 Schistocerca piceifrons | reverse complement strand
CTATAACTAGTGTCACAGGAATGGTACAAATCATAGACAGTAAGAAGAGACAGACTTCTTTTACTTAAGTCAACATTGTGTTTTGTATTTAATTCCGATGCAATTTCTGTGTTTCATTGTCATTAAGAAGGTCCAAGGGATACAGAAAACTTGGAGTGAAGCATCGGAGTCAATAAGTAGTGTCACAGGACTGGTTCAAAAATAGACAGTAAGAAGAGTCAGTCTTCTTGTACTTAACTCGGCATTGTGCCTTTTGTATTTAATTCCGATGCAATTTCTGTGTTTCATCGTCAATAAGGAGGTCAGAGGGATACAGTAAACCTGAAGTGAAGCATCGGAATCCATAACTAGTGTCACAGAAATGGTTCAAAACATAGTCAGTAAGAAGAGTCAGTTTTCTTGTACTTATGTCGCCATTGTGCCTTTTGTATTTAATTCCGATGCAATTTCTGTGTTTCATCGTCAATAAGAAGGTCCAAGGGATACAGTAAACCTGGAGTGAAGCATCGGAATCTATAACTAGTGGCACAGCGGCGGTTCAAATCATAGACAGTAAGATGAGTCAGTATTCTTGTACTTAAGTCGGCATTGTGCTTTTTGTATTTATTTCCGATGCAATATCTGTGTTTCATCGTCTCTAAGAAGGTCAGAGGGATACAGTAATCCAGAAGTTAAGCATCGGAATCTATAACTAGTGTCACAGAAATTTTTCAAACATAGTCAGTAAGAAGAGTCAGTCTTCATGTAGTTAAGTGGGCATTGTGCCTTTTGTATTGAATTCCGATGCAATTTCTGGGTTTCATCGTCAATATGAAGGTCCAAGGGATACAGTAAACCTCAAGTGATGCATCGGAATCTATAACTAGTGTCACAGGAATAGTTCAAAACATAGTCAGTAGGAAGAGTCGGTCTTCATGTAATGAAGTCGGCATTGTGCCTTTTGTATATAATTCCGATGCAATTTCTGTGTTTCATCGTCAATACGAAGGTCCAAGGGATACAGTAAACCGGAAGTGAAGCATAGGAATCTATAACTAGTGTCACAGGAAAGGTTTCAAACATGGACAGTAGGAAGAGTCAGTCTTCTTGTACTTAAGTCGGCATTGTGCCTTTTGTATTTAATTCCGATGCAATTTCTGTGTTTCTTCGTCATTAAGAAAGTCCTAGGTATACAGTAAACCTGAAGTGCAGCATCGGAATCTATAACTAGTGTCACAGGAATGGTTCAAATCATAGACAGTAAGAAGAGTCAGTCTTTTTGTACTTATGTCGGCATTGTGCCTTTTGTATTAAATTCTGATACAATATCTGTGTTTCATCGTCAGTAAGATGCTCAGAGGGATACATTAAACCTGAAGTGAAGCATCGGAATCTATAGCTAGTGTCACAGGAATGTTTCAAATCATTGTCAGTAAGAAGAGTCAGTCTTCTTGTCCTTAAGTCGGCATTGTGCCTTTTGTATTTAATTCTGATGCAATTTCTGTGTTTCATCGTCAATAAGAAGGTCCAAGGGATACAGTAAACCTGGAGTGAAGCATCGTAATCTATAACTAGTGTCACAGGAGTGTTTCAAAACATTGACAGTAAGAAGAGTCAGTCTTCTTGTACTTAATTCTGCATTGTGCCTTTAGTATTGAATTCCGATGCAATTTCTGTGTTACATCGTTAATAAGAAGGTCCAAGGGATACAGTAATCCTGAAGTGAAGCATCGGAATTTATAACTAGTGTCACAGAAATGGTTCAAAATACAGTCAGTAAGAAGAGTCAGTCTACTTGTACTTAAGTTGGCATTGTGCCTTTTGTATTGAATTCCGATGCAATTTCTGTGTTTCATCGTCAATAAGAAGGACCAAGGGATACAGTAAACCTGGAGTGAAGCATCGGAATCTATAACTAGTGTCACAGGGATGGTTCAAAACATAGACAGTAAGAAGAGTCAGTCTTCTCGTTTTTAAGTCGGCATTGTGCCTTTTGTATTTAATTCCGATGATATTTCTGTGTTTCATCGTCAATAAGAAGGTCAGAGGGATACAGTTATCCTGAAGTGAAGCATCGGAATCTAGAACTAGTGTCACAGGAATGGTTCAAAACATAGTCAGTAAGAATAGTCAGTCTTCTTGTACTTAAGTCATCATTGTGCATTTTCTATTTAATTCTGATGCAATTTCTGTGTTTCATCGTCAATAAGAAGGTCCAAGGGATACAGTAAACCTCGAGCGAAGCATCGGAGTCTATAACTAGTGTCACAGGAATGGTACAAATCATAGACAGTAAGAAGAGACAGACTTCTTTTACTTAAGTCAACATTGTGTTTTGTATTTAATTCCGATGCAATTTCTGTGTTTCATTGTCATTAAGAAGGTCCAAGGGATACAGAAAACTTGGAGTGAAGCATCGGAGTCAATAAGTAGTGTCACAGGACTGGTTCAAAATAGACAGTAAGAAGAGTCAGTCTTCTTGTACTTAATTCGGCATTGTGCCTTTTGTATTTAATTCCGATGCAATTTCTGTGTTTCATCGTCAATAAGGATGTCAGAGGGATACAGTAAACCTGAAGTGAAGCATCGGAATCCATAACTAGTGTCACAGGAATGGTTCAAACATAGTCAGTAAGAAGAGTCAGTCTTCTTGTACTTAAGTTGGCATTGTGCCTTTCGTATTTAATTCCGATGCAATTTCTGTATTTCACCGGCTATAAGAAGGTCCAAGGGATACAGTAAACCTAAAGTGAAGCATCGGAATCTATAACTAGTGTCACAGGAATGGTTCAAATCATAGATAGTACGAAAAGTCAGTCGTCTTGTACTTAAGTCGGCATTGTGACTTTTCTATTTAATTCCGATGCAATTTCTGTGTTTCATCGACAATAAGAAGGTAAGGGTTATACAGTAAACCTGAAGTGAAGCATCCGAATCCATAACTAGTGTCACAGGAATGGTTCAAAGCATAGTTAGTAAATAGAATCAGTCTTCTTGTACTTCAGCCGGCATTGTGCATTTTGTATTTAATTCCGATGCAATTTCTGTGTTTCATCGTCAATAAGAAGGTAAGAGGGATACAGTAAACCTGAAGTGAAGCATCGGAATCTATAAGTAGTGTCACAGGAATGGGTCAAAACATAGTCAGTATGAAGAGTCAGTCTTTATGTACCTAAGTCTGCATTGTGCCTTTTGTGTTTAATTCCGATGCAATTTCTGTGTTTCATCGTCAATAAGAAGGTTTAAGGGATACAGTAAACCTGGAGTGAAGCATCGGAATCTATAACTAGTGTCACAGGGATGGTTCAAAACATAGACAGTAAGAAGAGTCAGTCTTCTCGTTTTTAAGTCGGCATTGTGCCTTTTGTATTTAATTCCGATGATATTTCTGTGTTTCATCGTCAATAAGAAGGTCAGAGGGATACAGTTATCCTGAAGTGAAGCATCGGAATCTAGAACTAGTGTCACAGGAATGGTTCAAAACATAGTCTGTAAGAATAGTCAGTGTTCTTATACCTAAGTCATCATTCTGCATTTTCTATTTAATTCTGATGCAATTTCTGTGTTTCATCGTCAATAAGAAGGTCCAAGGGATACAGTAAACCTCGAGCGAAGCATCGGAGTCTATAACTAGTGTCACAGGAATGGTACAAATCATAGACAGTAAGAAGAGACAGACTTCTTTTACTTAAGTCAACATTGTGTTTTGTATTTAATTCCGACGCAATTTCTGTGTTTCATCGCCAATAAAAAGGTCCAAGGGATACAGAAAACTTGGAGTGAAGCATCGGAGTCAATAAGTAGTGTCACAGGACTGGTTCAAAAATAGACAGTAAGAAGAGTCAGTCTTCTTGTACTTAAGTCGGCATTGTGGCTTTTGTATTTTATTCCGATGCAATTTCTGTGTTTCATCGTCAATAAGAAGTTCCAAGGGATACAGTAAACCTGGAGTGAAGTATCGGAATCTATAACTAGTGTCACAGGAATGGTTCAAATCATAGACAGTAAGAAGAATTAGTCTTCTTGTACTTAAGTCGGCATTGTGCCTTTTGTGTTTAAATCCGATGCAATTTCTGGGTTTCATCGTCAATATGAAGGTCCAAGGGATACAGTAAACCTCAAGTGATGCATCGGAATCTATAACTAGTGTCACAGGAATGGTTCAAAACATAGACAGTAGGAAGAGTCGGTCTTCATGTAATGAAGTCGGCATTGTGCCTTTTGTATATAATTCCGATGCAATTTCTGTGTTTCATCGTCAATACGAAGGTCCAAGGGATACAGTAAACCGGAAGTGAAGCATCGGAATCTATAACTAGTGTCACAGGAAAGTTTTAGAACATAGACAGTAGCAAGAGTCAGTCTTCTTGTACTTAAGTCGGCATTGTGCCTTTTGTATTTAATTCCGATGCAATTTCTGTGTTTCTTCGTCATTAAGAGGGTCCTAGGTATACAGTAAACCTGAAGTGCAGCATTGGAATCTGTAACTAGTGTCACAGGAATGGTTCAAATCATAGACTGTAAGAAGTGTCAGCCTTATTGTACTTATGTCGGCATTGTGCCTTTTGTATTTAATTCCGATACAATATCTGTGTTTCATCGCACAATAAGATGCTCAGAGGGATACAGTAAACCTGAAGTGAAGCATCGGAATCTATAGCTAGTTTCACAGGAATGGTTCAAATCATTGTCAGTAAGAAGAGTCAGTCTTCTTGTCCTTAAGTCGGCATTTGCCTTTTGTATTTAATTAAGATGCAGTTTCTGTCTTTCATCGTTAATAAGAAGGTCAGAGGGATACAGTTATCTTGAAGTGAAACATCGGAATCTATAACTAGTGTCACAGGAATGGTTCAAAACATAGTCAGTAAGAATAGTCAGTGTTCTTATACTTAAGTCATCTTTGTGCACTTTCTATTTAATTCTGATGCAATTTCTGTGTTTCATCGTCAATAAGAAGTCCAAGGGATACAGTAAACCTCGAGCGAAGCATCGGAGTCTATAACTAGTGTCACAGGAATGGTACAAATCATAGACAGTAAGAAGAGACAGACTTCTTTTACTTAAGTCAACATTGTGTTTTGTATTTAATTCCGATGCAATTTCTGTGTTTCATCGTCATTAAGAAGGTCCAAGGGATACAGAAAACTTGGTGTGAAGCATCGGAGTCAATAAGTAGTGTCACAGGACTGGTTCAAAAATAGACAGTAAGAAGAGTCAGTCTTCTCGTACTTAATTCGGCATTGTGCCTTTTGTATTTAATTCCGATGCAATTTCTGTGTTTCATCGTCAATAAGGAGGTCAGAGGGATACAGTAAACCTGAAGTGAAGCATCGGAATCCATAACTACTGTCAAAGAAATGGTACAAAACATAGTCAGTAAGAAGAGTCAGTTTTCTTGTACTAATGTCGACATTGTGCCTTTAGTATTTAATTCCGATGCAATATCTGTGTTTCATCGTCAATAAGAAGGTCCAAGGGATACAGTAAACCTGGAGTGAAGCATCGGAATCTATAACTAGTGGCACAGCGACGGTTCAAATCATAGACAGTAAGATGAGTCAGTATTCTTGTACTTAAGTCGGCATTGTGCTTTTTGTATTTATTTCCGATGCAATATCTGTGTTTCATCGTCTCTAAGAAGGTCAGAGGGATACAGTAATCAAGAAGTTAAGCATCGGAATCTATAACTAGTGTCACAGAAATTTTTCAAACATAGTCAGTAAGAAGAGTCAGTCTTCATATAGTTAAGTGGGCATTGTGCCTTTTGTATTGAATTCCGATGCAATTTCTGGGTTTCATCGTCAATATGAAGGTCCAAGGGAAACAGTAAACCTCAAGTGATGCATCGGAATCTATAACTAGGGTCACAGGAATAGTTCAAAACATAGTCAGTAGGAAGAGTCGGTCTTCATGTAATGAAGTCGGCTTTGTGCCTTTTGTATATAATTCCGATGCAATTTCTGTGTTTCATCGTCAATACGAAGGTCCAAGGGATACAGTAAACCGGAAGTGAAGCATAGGAATCTATAACTAGTGTCACAGAAAAGGTTTAAAACATGGACAGTAGGAAGAGTCAGTCTTCTTGTACTTAAGTCGGCATTGTGCCTTTTGTATTTAATTCCGATGCAATTTCTGTGTTTCTTCGTCATTAAGAAGGTCCTAGGTATACAGTAAACCTGAAGTGCAGCATCGGAATCTATAACTAGTGTCACAGGAATGGTTCAAATCATAGACAGTAAGAAGAGTCGGTCTTATTGTACTTATGTCGGCATTGTGCCTTTTGTATTTAATTCCGATACAATATCTGTGTTTCATCGTCAGTAAGATGCTCAGAGGGATACATTAAACCTGAAGTGAAGCATCGGAATCTATAGCTAGTGTCACAGGAATGTTTCAAATCATTGTCAGTAAGAAGAGTCAGTCTTCTTGTCCTTAAGTCGGCATTGTGCCTTTTGTATTTAATTCTGATGCAATTTCTGTGTTTCATCGTCAATAAGAAGGTCCAAGGGATACAGTAAACCTGGAGTGAAGCATCGTAATCTATAACTAGTGTCAAAGGAATGTTTCAAAACATTGACAGTAAGAAGAGTCAGTCTTCTTATACTTAATTCTGCATTGTGCCTTTAGTATTGAATTCCGATGCAATTTCTGTGTTACATCGTTATTAAGAAGGTCCGAGGGATACAGTAATCCTGAAGTGAAGCATCGGAATTTATAACTAGTGTCACAGAAATGGTTCAAAATACAGTCAGTAAGAAGAGTCAGTCTACTTGTACTTAAGTTGGCATTGTGCCTTTTGTATTGAATTCCGATGCAATTTCTGTGTTTCATCGTCAATAAGAAGGACCAAGGGATACAGTAAAACTGGAGTGAAGCATCGGAATCTATAACTAGTGTCACAGGGATGGTTCAAAACATAGACAGTGAGAAGAGTCAGTCTTCTCGTTTTTAAGTCGGCATTGTGCCTTTTGTATTTAATTCCGATGATATTTCTGTGTTTCATCGTCAATAAGAAGGTCAGAGGGATACAGTTATCCTGAAGTGAAGCATCGGAATCTAGAACTAGTGTCACAGGAATGGTTCAAAACATAGTCAGTAAGAATAGTCAGTCTTCTTGTACTTAAGTCATCATTGTGCATTTTCTATTTAATTCTGATGCAATTTCTGTGTTTCATCGTCAATAAGAAGGTCAAGGGATACTGTAAACCTCGAGTGAAGCACCGGAGTCTATAACTAGTGTCACAGGAATGGTACAAATCATAGACAGAAAGAAGAGACAGACTTCTTTTACTTAAGTCGACATTGTGTTTTGTATTTCATTCCGGTGCAATTTCTGTGTTTCATCGTCAATAAGAAGGTCCAAGGGATACAGTAAACTTAGAGTGAAGCATCGGAGTCAATAAGTGGTGTCACAGGACTGGTTCAAAAATAGACAGTAAGAAGAGTCAGTCTTCTTGTACTTAATTCGGCATTGTGCCTTTTGTATTTAATTCCGATGCAATTTCTGTGTTTCATCGACAATATGGAGGTCAGAGGGATACAGTAAACCAGAAGTAAAGCATCGGAATCTATAACAAGTGTCACCGGCATGGCTCAAAACGTAGGCAGTTGGAAGAGTCAGTCTTCTTGTACTTAAGTGGGCATTGTGTCTTTTGTATTTAATTCCGATTCAATTTGTTTGTTTCATCGTCAATAAGAAGGTCCAAGGGATTCAGTATACCTGAAGAGAAGCATCGGAATCTACAACTAGTGTCACAGGAATGGATCAAAACATAGACAGTAAGAAGAGTCAGTCTTCTTGTACTTAAGTCAGCATTGTGCCTTTTCTATTTAATTCCGATGCAATTTCTGTGTTCATCGTCAATAAGAAGGTCCAAGGGATACAGTAAACCTAAAGTGAAGCATCGGAATCTATAACTAGTGTCACAGGAATGGTTCAAAACATAGTTAGTAAATAGAATCAGTCTTCTTGTACTTCAGCCGGCATTGTGCATTTTGTACTTAATTCCTATGCAATTTCTGTGTTTCATCGTCAATAATAAGGTAAGAGGGATACAGTAAACCTGAAGTGAAGCATCGGAATCTATAAAAAGTGTGACAGGAATGGGTCAAACTCAGTCAGTATGAAGAGTCAGTCTTTATGTACCTAAGTCTGCATTGTGCCTTTTGTGTTTAATTCCGATGCAATTTCTGTGTTTCATCGTCAATAAGAAGGTCCAAGGGATACAGTAAACATGAAGTGAAGCATCGGAATGTATAACTAGTGTCACAGGAATGGTTCAAAGCATAGACAGTAGGAAGAGTCAGTCTTCTTGTACTTAAGTCGGCATTGTGCCTTTTGTATTTTATTCCGATGCAATTTCTGTGTTTCATCGTCAATAAGAAGGTCCAAGGGATACAGTAAACGTGGAGTGAAGCATCGGAATCTATAACTAGTGTCACAGGAAAGGTTCAAATCATAGACAGTAAGAAGAGTCAGTCTTCTTGTACTTAAGTCGGCATTGTGCCTTTTGTGTTTAATTCCGATGCAATTTCTGTGTTTCATCGTCAATATGAAGGTCCAAGGGATACAGTAAACCTCAAGTGATGCATCGGAATCTATAACTAGAGTCACAGCAATGGTTCAAAACATAGTCAGTAGGAAGAGTCGGTCTTCATGTAATGAAGTCGGCATTGTGCATTTTGTATATAATTCCGATGCAATTTCTGTGTTTCATCGTCAATACGAAGGTCCAAGGGATACAGTAAACCGGAAGTGAAGCATCGGAATCTATAACTATTGTCACAGGAAAGGTTTAAACATAGGCAGTAGGAAGAGTCAGTCTTCTTGTACTTAAGTCGGCATTGTGCCTTTTGTATTTAATTCCGATGCAATTTCTGTGTTTCTTCGTCTTTAAGAAGGTCCTAGGTATACAGTAAACCTGAAGTGCAGCATCGGAATCTATAACTAGTGTCACAGGAATGTTTCAAATCATTGTCAGTAAGAAGAGTCAGTCTTCTTGTCCTTAAGTCGGCATTGTGCCTTTTGTATTTAATTCTGATTCAATTTCTGTGTTTCATCGTCAATAAGAAGGTCCAAGGGATACAGTAAACCTGGAGTGAAGCATCGTAATCTATAATTAGTGTCACAGGAATGCTTCAAAGCATTGACAGTAAGAAGAGTCAGTCTTCTTGTACTTAATTCTGCATTGTGCCTTTAGTATGTAATTCCGATGTAATTTCTGTGTTACATCGTTAATAAGAAGGTCCAAGGGATACAGTACTCCTGAAGTGAAGCATCGGAATTTATAACTAGTGTCACAGGAATGGTTCAAAATACAGTCAGTAAGAAGAGTCAGTCTTATGTACTTAAGTCGGCATTGTGCCTTTTGTATTGAATTCCGATGCAATTTCTGTGTTTCATCGTCAATAAGAAGGTCCAAGGGATACAGTAAACCTGGAGTGAAGCATCGGAATCTATAACTAGTGTCACAGGGACAGTTCAAAACATAGACAATAAGATGAGTCAGTATTCTGGTACTTAAGTCGGCATTGTGCTTTTGTATTTATTTCCGATGCAATATCTGTGTTTCATCGTCTCCAAAAAGGTCAGAGGGATACAGTAACCCTGAAGTTAAGCATCGGAATCAATAACTAGTGTCTAAGAAATTTTTCAAACCATATTCAGAGGGAAGAGTCAATCTTCATGTAGTTAATTCGGCATTGTGCCTTTTGTATTGAATTCCGATGCAATTTCTGTGTTTCATCGTCAATAAGAAGGTCCAAGGGCTACAGTAAATCTGAAATGAAGCATCGGAACCTGTGACTAGTGACACAGGAATGGTTCAAAACATAGGCAGTAGGAAGAGTCAGTCTTCTAGTACTTAAGTCGGCATTGTGCCTTTTCTATTTAATTCCGCTGCAATTTCTGTTTTTCATCGTCAATAAGACGGTCAGAGGGGATCCAGTAAACCTGAAGTAAAGCATCGGAATCTATAACAAGTGGGCACCGGGCATGGCTCAAAACGTAGACAGTTGGAAGAGTCAGTCTTCTTGTACTTAAGTCGGCATTGTGTCTTTTGTATTTAATTCCGATTCAATTTCTTTGTTTCATCGTCAATAAGAAGGTCCAAGGGATACAGTATACCTGAAGAGAAGCATCGGAATCTACAAACTAGTGTCACAGGAATGGATCAAAACATAGACCAGTAAGAAGAGTCAGTCTTCTTGTACTTAAGTCAGCATTGTGCCTTTTCTATTTAATTCCGATGCACTTTCTGTGTTCATCGTCAATAAGAAGGTCAGAGGGATACAGTAACCCCTGAAGTGAAGCATCGCAATCTATAACTAGTGTCACAGGAATGTGTTCAAACATAGTCAGTAAGAAGCGTCAGTCTTCTTGTACTTAAGTTGGCATTTGTGCCTTTCGTACTTAATTCCGATGCAATTTCTGTATTTCACCGGCTATAATAAGGTCCAAATGATACAGTAAACCTGAAGTGAAGCATCGGAATCTATAACTAGTGTCACAGGAATGGTTCAAAACATAGACATAGACAGTACGAAAAGTCAGTAGTCTTGTACTTAAGTCGTCATTGTGACTTTTCTATTTAATTCCGATGCAATTTCTGTGTTTCATCGACAATAAGAAGGTCAGGGGGATACAGTAAACCTGAAGTGAAGCATCCGAATCCATAACTAGTGTCACAGGAATGGTTCAAAACATAGTTAGTAAATAGAATCAGTCTTATTGTACTTCAGCCGGCATTGTGTCTTTTGTATTTAATTCCGATGCAATTTCTGTGTTTCATCGTCAATAAGAAGGTAAGAGGGATACAGTAAACCTGAAGTGAAGCATCGGAATCTATAAGTAGTGTCACACGAATGGGTCAAAACATAGTCAGTATGAAGAGTCAGTCTTTATATACCTAAGTCTGCATTGTGCCTTTTGTGTTTAATTCCGATGCAATTTCTGTGTTTCAACGTCAATAAGAAGGTCCAAGGGATACAGTATACCTGAAGTGAAGCATCGGAATCTATAACTAGTGTCACAGGAATGGTTCAAAACATAGACAGTAGGAAGAGTCAGTCTTCTTGTACTTAAGTCGGCATTGTGCCTTTTGTATTTTATTCCGATGCAATTTCTGTCTTTCATCGCCAATAAGAAGGTCCAAGGGATACAGTAAACGTGGAGTGAAGCATCGGAATCTATAACTAGTGTCACAGGAATGGTTCAAATCATAGACAGTAAGAAGAGTCAGTCTTCTTGTACTTAAGTCGGCATTGTGCCTTTTGTGTTTAATTCCGATGCAATTTCTGGGTTTCATCGTCAATATGAAGGTCCAAGGGATACAGTAAACCTCAAGTGATGCATCGGAATCTATAAGTAGTGTCACAGGAATGGTTCAAATCATAGTCAGTAGGAAGAGTCGGTCTTCATGTAATGAAGTCGGCATTGTGCCTTTTGTATATAATTCCGATGCAATTTCTGTGTTTCATCGTCAATACGAAGGTCCAAGGGATACAGTAAACCGGAAGTGAAGCATCGGAATCTATAACTAGTGTCACAGGAAAGGTTTAAAACATAGACAGTAGGAAGAGTCAGTCTTCTTGTACTTAAGTCGGCATTGTGCCTTTTGTATTTAATTCCGATGCAATTTCTGTGTTTCTTCGTCATTAAGAAGGTCCTAGGTATACAGTAAACCTGAAGTGCAGCATCGGAATCTATAACTAGTGTCACAGGAATGGTTCAAATCACAGACAGTAAGAAGGGTCAGTCTTATTGTACTTATGTCGGCATTGCGCCTTTTGTATTTAATTCCGATACAATATCTGTGTTTTATCGTCAATAAGAAGGTCCAAGGGATACAGTAAACCGGGAGTGAAGCATCGGAATCTATAGCTAGTGTCACAGGAATGTTTCAAATCATTGTCAGTAAGAAGAGTCAGTCTTCCTGTCCTTAAGTCGGCATTGTGCCTTTTGTATTTAATTCCGATGCAATTTCTGTGTTTCATCGTCAATAAGAAGGTCCAAGGGATACAGTAAACCGGGAGTGAAGCATCGTAATCTATAACTAGTGTCACAGGAATGTTTCAAACATTGACAGTAAGAAGAGTCAGTCTTCTTGTACTTAATTCTGCATTGTGCCTTTAGTATTTAATTCCGATGCAATTTCTGTGTTACATCGTTAATAAGAAGGTCCAAGGATACAGTAATCCTGAAGTGAAGCATCGGAATTTATAACTAGTGTCACAGGAATGGTTCAAAATACAGTCAGTAAGAAGAGTCAGTCTTCTTGTACTTAAGTCGGCATTGTGCCTTTTGTATTGAATTCCGATGCAATTTCTGTGTTTCATCGTCAATAAGAAGGACCAAGGGATACAGTAAACCTCGATTGAAGCATCGGAGTCTATAACTAGTGTCACAGGAATGGTACAAATCATAGACAGAAAGAAGAGACAGACTTCTCTTACTTAAGTCGACATTGTGTTTTGTATTTAATTCCGATGCAATTTCTGTGTTTCATCGTCAATAAGAAGGTCCAAGGGATACAGTAAACTTAGAGTGAAGCATCGGAGTCAATAAGTGGTGTCACTGGACTGGTTCAAAAATAGACAGTAAGAAGAGTCAGTCTTCAAGTACTTAATTCGGCATTCTGCCTTTTGTATTTAATTCCGATGCAATTTCTGTGTTTCATCGTCAATATGGAGGTCAGAGGGATACAGTAAACCTGAAGTGGAGCATCGGAATCCATAACTAGTGTCACAGAAATGGTTCAAAACATAGTCAGTAAGAAGAGTCAGTTTCTTGTACTTATGTCGGCATTGTGCCTTTTGTATTTAATTCCGATGTAATTTCTGTGTTTCATCGTCAATAAGAAGGTCCAAGGGATACAGTAAACCTGGAGTGAAGCTTCGGAATCTATAACTAGTGGCACAGCGACGGTTCAAATCATAGACGGTAAGATGAGTCAGTATTCTTGTACTTAAGTCGGCATTGTGCTTTTTGTATTTATTTCCGATGCAATATCTGTGTTTCATCGTCTCTAAGAAGGTCAGAGGGATACAGTAATCCAGAAGTTAAGCATCGGAATCTATAACTAGTGTCACAGAAATTTTTCAAACATAGTCAGTAAGAAGAGTCAGTCTTCATGTAGTTAAGTGGGCATTGTGCCTTTTATATTGAATTCCGATGCAACTTCTGGGTTTCATCGTTAATATGAAGGTCCAAGGTATACACTAAACCTCAAGTGATGCATCGGAATCTATAACTAGTGTCACAGGAATAGTTCAAAACATAGTCAGTAGGAAGAGTCGGTCTTCATGTAATGAAGGTCGGCATTGTGCCTTTTGTATATAATTCCGATGCAATTTCTGTGTTTCATCGTCAATACGAAGGTCCAAGGGATACAGTAAACCGGAAGTGAAGCATAGGAATCTATAACTAGTGTCACAGGAAAGGTTTAAAACATGGACAGTAGGAAGAGTCAGTATTCTTGTACTTAAGTCGGCATTGTGCCTTTTGTATTTAATTCCGATGCAATTTCTGTGTTTCTTCGTCATTAAGAAGGTCCTAGGTATACAGTAAACCTGAAGTGCAGCATCGGAATCTATAACTAGTGTCACAGGAATGGTTCAAATCATAGACAGTAAGAAGAGTCAGTCTTATTGCACTTATGTCGGCATTGTGCCTTTTGTATTTAATTCCGATACAATATCTGTGTTTCATCGTCAGTAAGATGCTCAGAGGGATACAGTAAACCTGAAGTGAAGCATCGGAATCTATAGCTAGTGTCACAGGAATGTTTCAAATCATTGTCAGTAAGAAGAGTCAGTCTTCTTGTCCTTATGTCGGCATTGTGCCTTTTGTATTTAATTCTGATGCAATTTCTGTGTTTCATCGTCAATAAGAAGGTCCAAGGGATACAGTAAACCTGGAGTGAAGCATCGTAATCTATAACTAGTGTCACAGGAATGTTTCAAAACATTGACAGTAAGAAGAGTCAGTCTTCTTGTACTTAATTCTGCATTGTGCCTTTAGTATTGAATTCCGATGCAATTTCTGTGTTACATCGTTAATAAGAAGGTCCAAGGGATACAGTAATCCTGCAGTGAAGCATCGGAATTTATAACTAGTGTCACAGAAATGGTTCAAAATACAGTCAGTAAGAAGAGTCAGTCTACTTGTACTTAAGTTGGCATTGTGCCTTTGTATTGAATTCCGATGCAATTTCTGTGTTTCATCGTCAATAAGAAGGACCAAGGGATACAGTAAACCTGGAGTGAAGCATCGGAATCTATAACTAGTGTCACAGGGATGGTTCAAAACATAGACAGTAAGAAGAGTCGGTCTTCTCGTTTTTAAGTCGGCATTGTGCCTTTTGTATTTAATTCCGATGATATTTCTGTGTTTCATCGTCAATAAGAAGGTCAGAGGGATACAGTTATCCTGAAGTGAAGCATCGGAATCTAGAACTAGTGTCACAGGAATGGTTCAAAACATAGTCAGTAAGAATAGTCAGTCTTCTTGTACTTAAGTCATCATTGTGCATTTTCTATTTAATTCTGATGCAATTTCTGTGTTTCATCGTCAATAAGAAGGTCCTAGGGATGCTGTAAACCTCGAGTGAAGCATCGGAATCTATAACTAGTGTCACAGGAATGGTACAAATCATAGACAGAAAGAAGAGACAGACTTCTTTTACTTAAGTCGACATTGTGTTTTGTATTTCATTCCGGTGCAATTTCTGTGTTTCATCGTCAATAAGAAGGTGCAAGGGATACAGTAAACTTAGAGTGAAGCATCGGAGTCAATAAGTGGTGTCACAGGACTGGTTCAAAAATAGACAGTAAAAAGAGTCAGTCTTCTTGTACTTAATTCGGCATTGTGCCATTTGTATTTAATTCCGATGCAATTTCTGTGTTTCATCGTCAATATGGAGGTCAGAGGGATACAGTAAACCAGAAGTAAAGCATCGGATTCTATAACAAGTGTCACCAGCATGGCTCAAAACGTAGGCAGTTGGAAGAGTCAGTCTTCTTTTACTTAAGTGGGCATTGTGTCTTTTGTATTTAATTCCGATTCAATTTGTTTGTTTCATCGTCAATAAGAAGGTCCAAGGGATACAGTATACGTGAAGAGAAGCATCGGAATCTACAACTAGTGCCACAGGAATGGATCAAAACATAGACAGTAAGAAGAGTCAGTCTTCTTGTACTTAAGTCAGCATTGTGCCTTTTCTATTTAATCCCGATGCAATTTCTGTGTTCATCGTCAATAAGAAGGTCAGAGGGATACAGTAAACCTGATGTGAAGCATCGTAATCTATAACTAGTGTCACAGGAATGGTTCAACCATAGTCAAAAAGAAGAGTCAGTCTTCTTGTACTTAAGTTGACATTGTGCCTTTCGTATTTAATTCCGATGCAATTTCTGTATTTCACCGGCTATAAGAAGGTCCAAGGGATACAGTAAACCTGAAGTGAAGCATCGGAATGTATAACTAGTGTCACAGGAATGGTTCAAAGCATAGACAGTAGGAAGAGTCAGTCTTCTTGTACTTAAGTCGGCATTGTGCCTTTTGTATTTTATTCCGATGCAATTTCTGTGTTTCATCGTCAATAAGAAGGTCCAAGGGATACAGTAAACGTGGAGTGAAGCATCGGAATCTATAACTAGTGTCACAGGAATGGTTCAAATCATAGACAGTAAGAAGAGTCAGTCTTCTTGTACTTAAGTCGGCATTGTGCCTTTTGTGTTTAATTCCGATGCAATTTCTGTGTTTCATCGTCAATATGAAGGTCCAAGGGATACAGTAAACCTCAAGTGATGCATCGGATTCTATAACTAGTGTCACAGGAATGGTTCAAAACATAGTCAGTAGGAAGAGTCGGTCTTCATGTAATGAAGTCGGCATTGTGCATTTTGTATATAATTCCGATGCAATTTCTGTGTTTCATCGTCAATACGAAGGTCCAAGGGATACAGTAAACCGGAAGTGAAGCATCGGAATCTATAACTATTGTCACAGGAAAGGTTTAAAACATAGGCAGTAGGAAGAGTGAGTCTTCTTGTACTTAAGTCGGCATTGTGCCTTTTGTATTTAATTCCGTTGCAATTTCTGTGTTTCTTCGTCATTAAGAAGGTCCTAGGTATACAGTAAACCTGAAGTGCAGTATCGGAATCTATAACTAGTGTCACAGGAATGGTTCAAATCATAGACAGTAAGAAGAGTCAGTCTTCTTGTACTTAATTCTGCATTGTGCCTTTAGTATTTAATTCCGATGCAATTTCTGTGTTACATCGTTAATAAGAAGGTCCAAGGGATACAGTAATCCTGAAGTGAAGCATCGGAATTTATAACTAGTGTCACAGGAATGGTTCAAAATACAGTCAGTAAGAAGAGTCAGTCTTATGTACTTAAGTCGGCATTGTGCCTTTTGTATTGAATTCCGATGCAATTTCTGTGTTTCATCGTCAATAAGAAGGTCCAAGGGATACAGTAAACCTGGAGTGAAGCATCGGAATCTATAACTAGTGTCACAGGGACAGTTCAAAACATAGACAATAAGATGAGTCAGTATTCTCGTACTTAAGTCGGCATTGTGCATTTTGTATTTATTTCCGATGCAATATCTGTGTTTCATCGTCTCCAAAAAGGTCAGAGGGATACAGTAATCCAGAAGTTAAGCATCGGAATCAATAACTAGTGTCACAGAAATTTTGCAAACCATATTCAGTTGGAAGAGTCAATCTTCATGTAGTTAAGTCGGCATTGTGCCTTTTGTATTGAATTCCGATGCAATTTCTGTGTTTCATCGTCAATAAGAAAGTCCAAGGGATACAGTAAATCTGAAATGAAGCATCGGAATCTGTGACTAGTGACACAGGAATGGTTCAAACATTGGCAGTAGGAAGAGTCAGTCTTCTAGTACTTAAGTCGGCATTGTGCCTTTTCTATTTAATTCCGCTACAATTTCTGTTTTTCATCGTCAATAAGACGGTCAGAGGGATACAGTAAACCTGAAGTAAAGCATCGGAATCTATAACAAGTGTCACCGGCATGGCTCAAAACGTAGACAGTTGGAAGAGTCAGTCTTCTTGTACTTAAGTGGGCATTGTGTCTTTTGTATTTAATTCCGATTCAATTTCTTTGTTTCATCGTCAATAAGAAGGTCCAAGGGATACAGTATACCTGAAGAGAAGCATCGGAATCTACAACTAGTGTCACAGGAATGGATCAAAACATAGACAGTAAGAAGAGTCAGTCTTCTTGTACTTAAGTCAGCATTGTGCCTTTTCTATTTAATTCCGATGCAATTTCTGTGTTCATCGTCAATAAGAAGGTCAGAGGGATACAGTAAACCTGAAGTGAAGCATCGGAATCTATAACTAGTGTCACAGGAATGGTTCAAACATAGTCAGTAAGAAGAGTCAGTCTTCTTGTACTTAAGTTGGCATTGTGCCTTTCGTATTTAATTCCGTTGCAATTTCTGTATTTCACCGGCTATAAGAAGGTCCAAGGGATACAGTAAACCTGAAGTGAAGCATGGGAATCTATAACTAGTGTCACAGGAATGGTTCAAAACATAGACAGTACGAAAAGTCCGTCGTCTTGTACTTAAGTCGGCATTGTGACTTTTCTATTTAATTCCGATGCTATTTCTGTGTTTCATCGACAATAAGAAGGTCAGGGGGATACAGTAAACCTGAAGTGCAGCATCCGAATCCATAACTAGTGTCACAGGAATGGTTCAAAACATAGTTAGTAAATAGAATCAGTCTTATTGTACTTCAGCCGGCATTGTGTCTTTTGTATTTAATTCCGATGCAATTTCTGTGTTTCATCGTCAATAAGAAGGTAAGAGGGATACAGTAAACCTGAAGTGAAGCATCGGAATCTATAAGTAGTGTCACAGGAATGGTTCAAATCATAGTCAGTAGGAAGAGTCGGTCTTCATGTAATGAAGTCGGCATTGTGCCTTTTGTATATAATTCCGATGCAATTTCTGTGTTTCATCGTCAATACGAAGGTCCAAGGGATACAGTAAACCGGAAGTGAAGCATCGGAATCTATAACTAGTGTCACAGGAAAGGTTTAAAACATAGACAGTAGGAAGAGTCAGTCTTCTTGTACTTAAGTCGGCATTGTGCCTTTTGTATTTAATTCCGATGCAATTTCTGTGTTTCTTCGTCATTAAGAAGGTCCTAGGTATACAGTAAACCTGAAGTGCAGCATCGGAATCTATAACTAGTGTCACAGGAATGGTTCAAATCACAGACAGTAAGAAGAGTCAGTCTTATTGTACTTATGTCGGCATTGTGCCTTTTGTATTTAATTCCGATACAATATCTGTGTTTTATCGTCAGTAAGATGCTCAGAGGGATACAGTAAACCTGAAGTGAAGCATCGGAATCTATAGCTAGTGTCACAGGAATGTTTCAAATCATTGTCAGTAAGAAGAGTCAGTCTTCCTGTCCTTAAGTCGGCATTGTGCCTTTTGTATTTAATTCCGATGCAATTTCTGTGTTTCATCGTCAATACGAAGGTCCAAGGGATACAGTAAACCGGAAGTGAAGCATCGGAATCTATAACTAGTGTCACAGGAAAGGTTTAAAGCATAGACAGTAGGAAGAGTCAGTCTTCTAGTACTTAAGTCGGCATTGTGCTTTTTTATATTAAATTCCGCTGCAATTACTGTTTTTCATCGTCAATAAGACGGTCAGAGGGATACAGTAAACCTGAAGTAAAGCATCGGAATCTATAACAAGTGTCACCGGCATGGCTCAAAACGTAGACAGTTGGAAGAGTCAGTCTTCATGTACTTAACTGGGCATTGTGTCTTTTGTATTTAATTCCGATTCAATTTCTTTGTTTGATCGTCAATAAGAAGGTCCAAGGGATACAGTATACCTGAAGAGAAGCATCGGAATCTACAACTAGTGTCACAGGAATGGATCAAAACATAGACAGTAAGAAGAGTCAGTCTTCTTGTACTTAAGTCAGCATTGTGCCTTTTCTATTTAATACCGATGCAATTTCTGTGTTCATCGTCAATAAGAAGGTCTGAGGGATACAGTAAACCTGAAGTGAAGCATCGGAATCTATAGCTAGTGTCTCAGGAATGGTTCAAAACATAGTCAGTAAGAAGAGTCAGTCTTCTTGTACTTAAGTCGGCATTGTGCCTTTCGTATTTAATTCCGATGCAATTTCTGTATTTCACCGGCTATAAGAAGGTCAGAGGCATACAGTAAACCTGAAGTGAAGCATCGGAATCTGTAACTAGTGTCACAGGAATGGTTCAAAACATAGTCAGTAAGAAGAGTCAGTCTTCTTGTCCTTAAGTCGGCATTGTGCCTCTTGTATTTAATTCCGATGCAATTGCTGTGTTTCATTGTCAATGAGAAGGTCCAAGGGATACAGTAAACCTGGAGTGAAGCATCGGAAACTATAACTAGTGTCACAGTAATGGTACAAAACATAGACAGTAGGAAGAGTCAGTCTTCTTGTACTTAAGACGGCATTGTGTCTTTTGTATTTAATTCCGATGCAATGGCTGTGTTTCATCGTCAATAAGAAGGTCCAAGGGATTCAGTAAACCTGGAGTAAAGCATCGGAATCTATAACTAGTGTCAATGGAATGGTTCAAATCATAGACAGTAAGAAGAGTCAGTCTTCTTGTACTTAAGTCGGCATTGTGCCTTTTGTAATTACTTCCGATGCAATTTCTGTGTTTCATCGTCAATAAGAAGGTCAGAGGGATACAATAAACCTGAAGTGTAGCATCGGAATCTATAACTAGTGTCACAGGAATGGTTCAAAACATAGTCAGTAAGAACAGTCAGTCTCCTTGTCCTTAAGTCGGCATTGTGCTTTTTGTATTTAATTCCGAAGCAATTTCTGTGTTTCATCGTCAATAAGAAGGTCCAAGCGATACAGTAATCGTGAAGTGAAGCATCGGAATCTATAACTAGTGTCACAGGAATGGTTCAAAACATAGTCAGTAAGAAGAGACAGTCTTCTTGTACTTAAGTCTTCCTTGTGCCATTTTTATTTAATTCCGATGCAATTTCTGTGTTTCATCGTCAATAAGAAGGTCCAAGGGATTCAGTAAACCTGGAGTAAAGCATCGGAATCTATAACTAGTGTCAATGGAATGGTTCAAATCATAGACAGTAAGAAGAGTCAGTCTTCTTGTACTTAAGTCGGCATTGTGCCTTTTGTAATTACTTCCGATGCAATTTCTGTGTTTCATCGACAGTAAGAAGGTCGGAGGGATACAGTAAACCTGAAGTGAAGCATCTGAATCTATAACTAGTGCCACAAGAATGGTTTAAAACATAGACAGTAGGAAGAGTCAGTCTTCTTGTACTTAAGTCGGCATTGTGCCTTTTGTATTTAATTCCGATGCAATTTCTGTGTTTCATCGTCAATATGAAGGTCCAACGGATACAGTAAACATGAAGTGAAGCATCAGAATCTATAATTAGTGTCCCAGGAATGGTTCAAAACATAGTAAGAAGAGTCAGTCTTCTTGTACTTAAGTCGACATTGTGCCTTTTGCATTTATTTCCGATGCAATTTCTGTGTTTCACCGTCAACAAGAAGGTCATAGGGATACAGTTAACCTGAAGTGAAGCATCGCAATCTATAACTAGTGTCACAGGAATGGTTGAAATCATAGTCAGTAAGAAGAGTAAGTCTTCTTGTACTTAAGTCGGCATTGTGCCTTTTGTATTTAATTCCGATGCAATTTCTGTGTTTCATCGTCAATAAGAAGGTCCAAGGGATACAGTAAACCTGAAGTGAAGCATCGGAATCTATAACTAGTGTCACAGGAATGGTTCAAATTATAGTCGGTAAGAAGAGTCTGTCTTCTTGCCCTTAAGCCGGCATTGTGCCTTTTGTATTTAATACCGATGCAATCTCTGTGTTTCATCGGCTATAAAGTCAGAGGGATACAGTAAACCTGAAGTGAAGCATCGGGATCTATAACTAGTGTCACAGGAATGGTTCAAAACATAGTCAGTAGGAAGAGTCAGACTTCATGTACTTAAGTCGGCATTGTGCCTCTTGTATTTAATTCCGATGGAATTTCTGCTTTTCATCATCAATAAGAAGGTCAGACATATACAGTAAACCTGAAGTGAAGCATCGGAATCCGAAACTAGTTTCACAGGAATGGTTCAAAACATAGACAGTAGGAAGAGTCAGTCTTCTTGTACTTATGCCGGCATTGTGCCTTTTGTATTTAATTCCGATGCAATTTCTGTGTTTCATCGTCAATAACAACGTCCAAGGGATACAGTAAGCCTGGAGTGAAGCATCGGAATCTACAACTAGTGTCACAGGAATGGTTCAAAACATAGACAGTAAGAAGAGTCAGTCTTCTTGTACTTAAGTCGACATTGTGCCTTTTCTATTTAATTCCGATGCAATCTCTGTGTTTCATCGTCAATAAGAAGGTCAGAGGCATAATATAAACCTGAAGTGTAGCATCGGAATCTATAACTAGTGTCACAGGAATGGTTGAAAACATAGTCAGTAAGAACAGCCAGTCCTCTTGTCCTTAAGTCGGCATTGTGCCTTTTGTATTTAATTCCGATGCAATTTCTGTGCTTCATCGTCAATATGAAGGTCCAAGGGATACAGTAAACCTAGAGTGTAGCATCGGAATCTATAACTAGTGTCACAGGATTGGTTAAAATCATAGACAGTAAGAAGAGTCAGTCTTCGTGTACTTAAGTCGGCATTTTGCCTTTTGAATTTAATTCCGATGGAATTTCTGTGTTTCATCGTCAATAAGAAGGTCTAAGATATACAGTAAACCTGAAGTGAAACATCGGAATCTATAACTAGTGTCACAGGAATGTTTCAAAACATAGACAGTAAGAAAAGTCAGTCGTCTTGTACTTAAGTCGGCATTATGCTTTTCCCATTTAATTCCGATGCAATTTCTGTGTTTCATCGTCAATAAGAAGCTCAGAGGGATACAGTAAACCTGAAGTGAAGCATCCGAATCTATAACTAATGTCACATGAATGGTTCAAAACATTGTCAGTAAAAGGAGTCAGTCTTCTTGTACTTAAGTCGGCATTGTACCTTTTGTATTTAATTCCGAGGCAATTTCTGTGTTTCATCGTCAATAAGAAGGTCCAAGGGATACAGTAAACCTGAAGTGAAACATCGGAATCTATAACTAGTGTCACAGGAATGTTTCAAAACACAGACAGTAAGAAAAGTCAGTCGTCTTGTACTTAAGTCGGCATTATGCTTTTCCCATTTAATTCCGATGCAATTTCTGTGTTTCATCGTCAATAAGAAGCTCAGAGGGATACAGTAAACCTGAAGTGAAGCATCCGAATCTATAACTAATGTCACATGAATGGCTCAAAACATAGTCAGTAAAAGGAGTCAGTCTTCTTGTACTTAAGTCGGCATTGTGCCTTTTCTATTTAATTCCGATGCAATTTCTGTGTTTCATCGTCAAAAAGTAGGTCAGAGGGGTACAGTAAAGCTGAAGTGAAGCATCGAAATCTATAACTAGAGTCACAGGAATGGTTCAAAACATAGTCAGTAAGAGGAGTCAGTCTTTTTGTACTTAAGTCGGCAGTGTTCCTATTGTGTTAATTCCGATGCGATTTCTGTATTTCATCGTCAATAAGAAGGTCCAACTGATACAGTAAACCTGAAGTGAAGTATCGTAATCTATAACTAGTGTCACAGGAATGGTTCAGAACATAGAAAGTAAGATGAGTCAGTCTTCTTGTACTTAAGTCGGCATTGTGCCTTTTGTATTTAATTCCGATGCAACTTCTGTGTTTCATCGTCAATAAGAAGGTCCAAGGGATACAGTAAACCTCAAGTGAAGCATCGGAATTTATAACTAGTGTCACAGTAATGGTTCAAAACATAGTCAGTAGGAAGAGTCGGTCTTCATGTACTTAAGTCGGCATTGTGCCTTTTGTATTTAATTCCGATGCAATTTCTGTACTTCATCGTCAAAAAGAAGGTCAAAGGGATACAGTAAACCTGGAGTGAAGCGTCGGAATCTATAACTAGTGTCACAGGAATGGTTCAGAACATAGACAGTAAGATGAGTCAGTCTTCTTGTACTTAAGTCGGCATTGTGCCTTTTGCATTTAATTCCGATGCAATTTCTGTGTTTCATCGTCAATAAAAAGGTCCAAGGGATACAGTAAACCTCAAGTGAAGCATCGGAATCTATAACTAGTGTCACAGGAATGGTTCAAATCATAGTCAGTAGGAAGTGTCGGTCTTCATGTACTTAAGTCGGCATTGTGCCCTTTGTATTCAATTCCCATGCAATTTCTGTGTATCATCGTCAACAAGAAGGTCAGAGGGATACAGTTAACCTGAAGGGAAGCATCGCAATCTATAACTAGTCTCACAGGAATGGTTCAAATCATAGTCAGTAAGAAGAGTCAGTCTTCTTGTACTTAAGTCGGCATTGTGCCTCTCCTATTTAATTCCGATGCAATTTCTGTGTTTCATCGTCAGTAAGAAGGTCAGAGGAAAACAGTAAACCTGAAGTGACGCATCGGAATCTATAACTAGTGTCACAGGAATGGTTCAAAACATAGTCAGTAAGAGGAGTCAGTCTTTTTGTACTTAAGTCGGCAGTGTTCCTATTGTGTTAATTCCGATGCGATTTCTGTATTTCATCGTCAATAAGAAGGTCCAAGGGATACAGAAAACCTGAAGTGAAGCATCGGAATCTATAACTAGTGTCACAGGTATGGTTCAGAGCATAGACAGTAAGATGAGTCAGTCTTCTGGTACTTAAGTCGGCATTGTGCCTTTTGTATTTAATTCCGATGCAATATCTGTGTTTCATCGTCAATAAGAAGGTCCAAGGGATACAGTAAACCTCAAGTGAAGCATCGGAATCTATAGCTAGTGTCACAGGAATGGTTCAGAACATAGACAGTAAGACGAGTCAGTCTTTTTGTACTTAAGTCGGCATTGTGCCTTTTGCATTTAATTCCGATGCAATTTCTGTGTTTCATCGTCAATAAGAAGGTCAGAGGGATACAGTTAACCTGAAGCATCGCAATCTATAACTAGTCTCCCAGGAATGGTTCAAATCATAGTCAGTAAGAAGAGTCAGTCTTCTTGTACTTAAGTCGGCATTGTGCCTCTTGTATTTAATTCCGATGCAATTTCTGTGTTTCATCGTCAATAAGAAGGTCAGACGGATACAGTAAACCTGAAGTGACGCATCGGAATCTATAACTAGTGTCACAGGAATGGTTCAAATCATAGTCAGTAGGAAGTGTCGGTCTTCATGTACGTAAGTCGGCATTGTGCCTTTTGTATTTAATTCCGATGCAATTTCTGTGTTTCGTCGTCAATAAGAAGGTCAGAGGGATACAGTTAAACTGAAGTGAAGCATCGGAATCTATAAGTAGTCTCACAGGAATGGTTCAAAACATAGTCAGTAAAAGGAGTCAGTCTTCTTGTACTTAAGTCAGCATTGTGCCTTTTGTATTTAATTCCGAGGCAATTTCTGTGTTTCATCGTCAATATGAAGGTCCAAGGGATACAGTAAACCTCAAGTGAAGCATCGGAATCTATAACTAGTGTCACAGGAATGTTCAAATCATAGTCAGTAGGAAGTGTCGCTCTTCATGTACTTAAGTCGGCGTTGTGCCTTTTGTATTTAATTCCGATGTAATTTCTGTGTTTCATTGTCAATAAGAAGGTCAGAGGGATACAGTAAACCTGAAGGGAAGCATCGCAATCTATAACTAGTCTCACAGGAATGGTTCAAATCATAGTCAGTAAAAAGAGTCAGTCTTCTTGTACTAAAGTCGGCATTGTGCCTCTTGTATTTAATTCCGATGCAATTTCTGTGTTTCATCGTCAAAAAGTAGGTCAGAGGGGTACAGTAAAGCTGAAGTGAAGCATCGGAATCTATAACTAGTGTCACAGGAATGGTTCAAAGCATAGTCAGTAAAAGGAGTCAGTCTTCTTGTACTTAAGTCGGCATTGTGCCTATTGTATTTAATTCCGAGGCAATTTCTGTGTTTCATCGTCAATAAGAAGGTCCAAGGGATACAGTAAACTTGAAGTGAAGCATCGGAATCTATAACTAGTGTCACAGGAATGGTTCAAAACATATACAGTAGGAAGGGTCAGTCTTCTTGTACTTAAGTCGGCATTGTGCCTTTTCTATTTAATTCCGACGCAATTTCTGTGTTTCATCGTCAAAAAGTAGGTCAGAGGGGTACAGTAAAGCTGAAGTGAAGCATCGGAATCTATAACTAGTGTCACAGGAATGGTTCAAAACATAGTCAGTAAGAGGAGTCAGTCTTTTTGTACTTAAGTCGGCAGTGTGCCTATTGTGTTAATTCCGATGTGATTTCTGTATTTCATCGTCAATAAGAAGGTCCAAGGGATACAGTAAACCTGAAGTGAAGCATCGGAATCTATAACTAGTGTCACAGGAATGGTTCAAAACATAGTCAGTAAGAGGAGTCAGTCTTTTTGTACTTAAGTCGGCAGTGTTCCTATTGTGTTAATTCCTATGCGATTTCTGTATTTCATCGTCAATAAGACGGTCCAAGGGATACAGTAAACCTGAAGTGAAGCATCGGAATCTATAACTAGTGTCACAGGTATGGTTCAGAACATAGACAGTAAGATGAGTCAGTCTTCTTGTACTTAAGTCGGCATTGTGCCTTTTGTATTTAATTCCGATGCAATTTCTGTGTTTCATCGTCAATAAGAAGGTCCAAGGGATAGAGTAAACCTCAAGTGAAGCATCGGAATCTATAACTAGTGTCACAGGAATGGTTCAAAACATAGTCAGTAGGAAGAGTCGGTCTTCATGTACTTAAGTCGGCATTCTGCCTTTTGTATTTAATTCCGATGCAATTTCTGAGCTTCATCGTCAATAAGAAGGTCCAAGGGATACAGTAAACCTGGAGTGAAGCGTCGGAATCTATAACTAGTGTCACAGGAATGGTTCAGAACATAGACAGTAGGATGAGTTAGTGTTCTTGTACTTAAGTCGGCATTGTGCCTTTTGCATTTAATTCCGATGCAATTTCTGTGTTTCATCGTCAAATAGAAGGTCCAAGGGATACAGTAAACCTCAAGTGAAGCATCGGAATCTATAACTAATGTCACAGGAATGGTTCAAATCATAGTCAGTAGGAAGTGTCGGTCTTCATGTACTTAAGTCGGCATTGTGCCTTTTGTATTTAATTCCGATGCAATTTCTGTGTTTTATCGTCAGTAAGAAGGTCAGAGGGATTCAGTTAACCTGAAGGGAAGCATCGCAATCTATAACTAGTCTCACAGGAATGATTCAAATCATAGTCAGTAAGAAGAGTCAGTCTTCGTGTACTTAAGTCGGCATTGTGCCTCTTGTATTTAATTCCGATGCAATTTCTGTGTTTCATCGTCAATAAGAAGGTCAGAGGGACACAGTAAACCTGAAGTGACGCATCGGAATCTATAACTAGTGTCACAGGAATGGTTCAAATCATAGTCAGTAGGAAGTGTCGGTCTTCATGTACGTAAGTCGGCATTGTGCCTTTTGTATTTAATTCTGATGCAATTTCTGTGTTTCATCGTCAATAAGAAGGTCAGAGGGATACAGTAAACCCGAAGTGAAGCATCGCAATCTATAACTAGTCTCACAGGAATGGTTCAAAACATAGTCAGTAAAACGAGTCAGCCTTCTTGTACTTAAGTCGTCATTGTGCTTTTGTATTTAATTCCGAGGCAATCTCTGTGTTTCGTCGTCAATAAGAAGGTCCAAGGGATACAGTAAACCTCAAGTGAAGCATCGGAATCTATAACTAGTGTCACAGGAATGGTACAAAACACAGTCAGTAGGATGAGTCGGTCTTCATGTACCTAAGTCGGCATTGTGCCTTTTGTATTTAATTCCGATGCAATTTCTGTGCTTCATCGTCAATAAGAAGGTCCAAGGGATACAGTAAACCTGGAGTGAAGCGTCGGAATCTATAACTAGTGTCACAGGAATGGTTAAGAGCATAGACAGTAAGATGAGTCAGTGTTCTTGTACTTAAGGCGGCATTGTGCCTTTTGCATTTAATCCCGATGCAATTTCTGTGTTTCATCGTCAATAAGAAGGTCCAAGGGATACAGTAAACCTCAAGTGAAGCATCAGAATGTATAACTAGTGTCACAGGAATGATTCAAATCATAGTCAGTAGGAAGTGTCGGTCTTCATGTACTTAAGTCGGCATTGTGCATTTTGTATTTAATTCCGATGCAATTTCTGTGTTTCATCGTCAGTAAGAAGGTCAGAGGGATTCAGTTAACCTGAAGGGAAGCATCGCAATCTATAACTAGTCTCACAGGAATGGTTCAAATCATAGTCAGTAAGAAGAGTCAGCCTTCTTGTACTTAAGTTGTCATTGTGCCTTTTGTATTTAATTCCAAGGCAATTTCTGTGTTTCATCGTCTATAAGAAGGTCCAAGGGATACAGTAAACCTCAAGTGAAGCATCGGAATCTATAACTAGTGTCACAGGAACGGTTCAAAACATAGACAGTAGGAAGAGTCAGTCTTCTTGTACTTAAGTCGGCATTGTGCCTTTGGTATTTAATTCCGATGCAATTTCTGTGTTTCATCGTCAATAAGTAGGTCCAAGGGATACAGTAAACCTCAAGCGAAGCATCGGAATCGATAACTAGTGTCACAGGAATGGTACAAAACACAGTCAGTAGGATGAGTCGGTCTTCATGTACCTAAGTCGGCATTGTGCCTTTTGTATTTAATTCCGATGCAATTTCTGTGTTTCATCGTCAATAAGAAGGTCCAAGGGAAACAGTAAACCTGGAGTGAAGCGTCGGAATCTATAACTAGTGTCACAGGAATGGTTCAGAACATAGACAGTAAGAAGAGTCAGTCTTCCTAGTACTTAAATCGGCATTGTGCCCTTGGTATTAATTCCAGTGCAATTTCTGTGTTTCATCGTCCATAAGAAGGTCCAAGGGATACAGTAAACCTCAAGTGAAGCATCGGAATCTATAACTAGTGTCACAGGAACGGTTCAAACATAGTCAGTAGGAAGAGTTAGTCTTCATGTACTTAAATCGACATTGTGCCTTTTGTATTTAATTCCGATGCAATTTCTGTGTGTCATCGTCAATAAGAACGTCCAAGGGGTACAGTTAACCTGAAGTGAGGCATCGTAATTTATAACTAGTGACACAGGAATGGTTCAAAACATAGACATTAGGAAGAGTCAGTCTTCTTGTACTTAAGTCGGCATTGTGCCTTTTGTATTTAATTCCGATGCAATTTCTGTGTTTCATCGTCAATAAGAAAGTCCAAGGGATACAGTAAACCTCAAGTGAAGCATCGGAATCTATAACTAGTGTCACAGGAATGGTTCAAAACATAGTCAGTAGGAAGAGGCGGTCTGCATGTACTTAAGTCGGCATTGTGCCTTTTGTATCTAATTCCGATGCAATTTCTTTGCTTCATCGTCAATAAGAAGGTCCAAGGGATACAGTAAACCTGGAGTGAAGCGTCGGAATCTATAACTAGTGTCACAGGAATGGTTAAAACATAGACAGTAAGAAGAGTCAGTCTTCCTTGTACTTAAATCGGCATTGTGCCCTTGGTATTAAGTTCCGATGCAATTTCTGTGTTTCATCGTCAATAAGAAGGTCCAAGGGATACAGTAAACCTGAAGTGAAGCATCGGAATCTATAACTAGTGTCACAGGAACGATTCAAACATAGTCAGTAGGAAGAGTTAGTCTTCATGTTCTTAAATCGGCATTGTGCCTTTTGTATTTAATTCCGATGCAATTTCTGTGTCATCGTCAATAAGAACGTCCAACGGATACAGTTAACCTGAAGTGAGGCATCATAATTTATAACTAGTGTCACAGGAATGGTTCAAAACATAGTCAGTAGGAAGAGTCGGTCTTCATGTACTTAAGTCGGCAATGTGCTTTTGTATTTAATTCCGATGCAATTTCTGTGCTTCATCGTAAATAAGAAGGTCCAAGGGATACAGTACACCTGGAGTGAAGAGTCGGAATCTTTAACTAGTGTCACAGGAATGGTTCAGAACATAGACAGTAAGATGAGTCAGTCTTCTTGTACTTAAGTCGGCATTGTGCCATTTGCATTTAATTCCGATGCAATTTCAGTGTTTCATCGTCAATAAGAAGGTCCAAGGGATACAGTAAACCTCAAGTGAAGCATCAGAATCTATAACTAGTGTCACAGGAATGGTTAAAATCATAGTCAGAAGGAAGTGTCGGTCTTCATGTACTTAAGTCGGCATTGTGCCCTTTCTATTTAATTCCGATGAAATTTCTGTGTTTCATTGTCAAAAAGTAGGTCAGAGGGGTACAGTAAAGCTGAAGTGAAGCATCGGAATCTATAACTAGTGTCACAGGAATTGTTCAAATCAGAGTTAGTAAGAAGAATCAGTCTTTTTGTACTTAAGTCGGCCGTGTTCCTATTGTGTTAATTCCGATGCGATTTCTGTATTTCATCGTCAATAAGAAGGTCCAAGGAATACAGTAAACCTGAAGTGAAGCATCGGAATGTATAACTAGTTGCACAGGAATGGTTCAGAACATAGATAGTAAGATGAGACAGTATTCTTGTATTTAAGTCGGCATTGTGCCTTTTGTATTTCATTCCGATGCAATTTCTGTGTTTCATCGTCAATAAGAAGGTCAGAGGGATACAGTTAACATGAAGGGAAGCATCGCAATCTATAACTAGTCTCACAGGAATGGTTCAAATCATAGTCAGTAAGAAGAGTCAGTCTTCCTGTACTTAAGTCGGCTTTGTGCCTCTTGTATTTAATTCCGATGCAATTTCTGTGTTTCATCGTCATTAAGAAGGTCAGAGGGATACAGTAAACCTGAAGTGACGCATCGGAATCTATAACTAGTGCCACAGGAAATGTTCAAATCATAGTCAGTAAGGGGAGTAAGTCTTCTTGTACTTAAGTCGGCATTGTGCCTTTTGTATTTAATTCCGAGGCAATTTATGTGTTTCATCGTCAATAAGAAGGTCCAAGGGATACAGTAAACCTCAAGTGAAGAATCGGAATCTATAACTAGTGTCACAGGAATGGTTCAAATCATAGTCAGTAGGAAGTGTCGGTCTTCATGTACTTAAGTCGGCATTGTGCCTTTTGTATTTAATTCCGATGCAATTTCTGTGTTTCATCGTCAATAAGAAGGTCCAAGGGATACAGTAAACCTCAAGTGAAGCATCGGAATCTATAACTAGTGTCACAGGAATGGTTCAAAAGATAGTCAGTAGGAAGAGTCGGTCTTCATGTACTTAAGTCGGCATTGTGCCTTTTCTATTTAATTCCGATGAAATTTCTGTGTTTCATCGTCAAAAGGTAGGTCAGAGGGGTACAGTGAAGCTGAAGAGAAGCATCGGAATCTATAACTAGTGTCACAGGAATGGTTCAAAACATAGTCAGTAAGAGGAGTCAGTCTTTTTGTACTTAAGTCGGCAGAGCTCCTATTGTGTAAATTCCGATGGGATTTCTGCATTTCATCGTCAATAAGAAGGTCCAAGGGATACAGTAAACCTGATGTGAAGCATCGGAATCTATAACTAGTGTCACAGGAATGGTTCAGAACACAGACAGTAAGATGAGTCAGTCTTCTTGTACTTAAGACGGCATTGTGCCTTTTGTATTTAATTCCGATGCAATTTCTGTGTTTCATCGTCAATAAGAAGGTCCCAGGCATACAGTAAACCTCTAGTGAAGCATCGGAATCTATAACTAGTGTCACAGGAATGGTTCAAAACATAGTCAGTAGGAAGAGTCGGTCTTCATGTACTTAAGTCGGTATTGTGCCTTTTGTATTTAATTCCGATGCAATTTCTGTGCTTCATCGTCAATAAGAAGGTCCAAGGGATACAGTAAACCTGGAGTGAAGCGTCGGAATATATAACTAGTGTCACAGGAATGGTTCAGAACATAGACAGTAAGATGTGTCAGTCTCCTTGTACTTAAGTCGGCATTGTGCCTTTTGCATTTAATTCCGATGCAATTTCTGTGTTTCATCGTCAATAAGAAGGTCCAAGGGATACACTAAACCTCAAGTGAAGCATCGGAATCTATAACTAGTGTCACAGGAATGGTTCAAATCAAAGTCTGAAGGAAGTGTCGGACTTCATGTACTTAAGGCGGCATTGTGCATTTTGTATTTACTTCCGATGCAATTTCTGTGTTTCATCGTCAATAAGAAGGTCAGAGGGACACTTAACCTGAAAGGAAGCATCGCAATCTATAACTTGTCTCACAGGAATGGTTCAAATCATAGTCAGTAAGAAGAGTCAGTCTTCTTGTACTTAAGTCGGCATTGTGCCTCTTTTATTTAATTCCGATGCAATTTCTGTGTTTCCTGATCAATAAGAAGGTCCAAGGGATACAGTAAACCTCAAGTGAAGCATCGGAATCTGTAACTAGTGTCACAGGAATGGTTCAAAAGATAGTCAGTAGGAAGAGTCGGTCTTCATGTACTTAAGTCGGCATTGTGCCTTTTGTATTTAATTCCGATGCAATTTCGGTGCTTCATCGTCAATAAGAAGGTCCAAGGGATACAGTAAACCTGGAGTGAAGCGTCGGAATCTATAACTAGTGTCACAGGAATGGTTCAGAACATAGACAGAAAGATGAGTCAGTCTTCTTGTACTTAAGTCGGCATTGTGCCTTTTGCATTTAATTCCGATGCAATTTCTGTGTTTCATCGTCAATAAGAAAGTCCAAGGGATACAGTAAACCTCAAGTGAAGCATCGGAATCTATAAGTAGTGTCACAGGAATGGTTCAAAGCATAGTCAGTAGGAAGAGTCGGTCTTCATGTACTTAAGTCGGCATTGTGCCTTTTGTATTTAATTCCGATGCAATTTCTGTGCTTCATCGTTAATAAGAAGGTCCAAGGGATACAGTAAACCTGGATTGAAGCGTCGGAATATATAACTAGTGTCACAGGAATGGTTCAAAAGATAGTCAGTAGGAAGAGTCGGTCTTCATGTACTTAAGGCGGCATTGTGCTTTTTCTATTTAATTCCGATGCAATTTCTGTGTTTCATTGTCAAAAAGTAGGTCAGAGGGGTACAGTAAAGCTGAAGTGAAGCATCGGAATCTATAACTAGTGTCACGGGAATGGTACAAAACACAGTCAGTAAGAGGAGTCAGTCTTCTTGTACTTAAGTCGGCATTGTGCCTTTTGTATTTAATTCCAATGCAATATCTGTGTTTCATCGTCAAAAAGAAGGTCCAAGGGATACAGTAAACCTGAAGTGAAACATCGGAATCTATAATTAGTGTCACAGGAATGGTTCAAACATAGACAGTAAGAAAAGTCAGTCGTCTTGTACTTAAGTCGGCATTGTGCTTTTTCTATTTAATTCCAATGCAATTTCTGTGTTTCATCGTCAATCAGAAGGTCAGAGGGATACAGTAAACCTGAAGTGAAGCATCCGAATCCGTAACTAATGTCACATGAATGGTTCAAAACATAGTCAGTAAAAGGAGTCAGTCTTCTTGTACTTAAGTCGGCATTGTGCCTTTTGTATTTAATTCCGAGGCAATTTCTGTAATTCATCGTCAATAAGAAGGTCCAAGGGATACAGTAAACCTGAAGTGAAGCATCGGAATCTATAACTAGTGTCACAGGAATGGTTCAAAACATAGACAGTAGGAAGAGTCAGTCTTCTTGTAGTTAAGTCGGCATTGTGCCTTTTCTATTTAAGTCCGATGCAATTTCTGCGTTTCATCGTCAATAAGAAGGTCCAAGGGATACAGTAGACCTCAAGTGAAGCATCGGAATCTATAACTTGTGTCACAGGAATGGTTCAAACATAGTCAGTAGGAAGAGTCGGTCTTCATGTACTTAAGTCGGCATTGTGCTTTTTGTATTTAATTCCGATGCAATTTCTGTGCTTCATCGTCAATAAGATGGTCCAAGGGACACAGTAAACCTGGAGTGAAGCGTCGGAATCTATAACTAGTGTCACAGGAATGGTGCAGATTATAGACAGTAAGATGAGTCAGTCTTCTTGTACTTAAGTCGGCATTGTGCCTTTTGCATTTAATTCCGATGCAATTTCTGTGTTTCATCGTCAATAAGAAGGTCCAAGGGAAGCATCGGAATCTATAACTAGTGTCCCAGGAATGGTTCAAACCATAGTCAGTTGGAAGTGTCGGTCTTCATGTACTTAAGTCGGCATTGTGCCTTTTGTATTTAATTCCGATGCAATTTCTCTGTTTCATCGTCAGTAAGAAGGTCCAAGGGAAACAGTAAACCTGGAGTGAACCGTCGGAATCTATAACTAGTGTCACAGGAATGGTTAAAACATAGACAGTAAGAAGAGTCAGTCTTCCTTGTACTTAAATCGGCATTGTGCCCTTGGTAATAAATTCCGATGCAATTTCTGTGTTTCATTGCAAATAAGACGTTCCAAGGGATACAGTAAACCTGAAGTGAAGCATCGGAATCTATAACTAGTGTCACAGGAATGGTTCAAATCAAAGTAAGTAAGAAGAGTCAGTCTTTTTATCCTTAAGTCTGCATTGTGCCTCTTGTATTTAATTCCGATGCAATTTCTGTGTTTCATCGTCAATAAGAAGGTCAGAGGGATACAGTAAACCTGAAGTGAAGCATCGGAATCTATAACTAGTGTCACAGGAATGGTTCAAACATAGACAGTAGGAAGAGTCAGTCTTCTTGTACTTAAGTCGGCATTGTTCCTTTTGTATTTATTTCCGATGCAATTTCTGTGTTTCATCGTCAAAAAGTAGTTCAGAGGGGTACAGTGAAGCTGAAGTGAAGCATCGGTATCTATAACTAGTGTCACAGGAATGGTTCAAAACATAGTCAGTAAGAGGAGTCAGTCTTTTTGTACTTAAGTCGGCAGTGTTCCTATTGTGTTAATTCCGATGGGATTTCTGTATTTCATCGTCAATAAGATGGTCCAAGGGATACAGTAGTCTGAAGTGAAGCATCGGAATATATAACTGGTATCACAGGAATGGTTTAGAACATAGACAGTAAGATGAGTCAGTCTTCTTGTACTTAAGTCGGCATTGTGCCTTCTGTATTTAATTCCGATGCAATTTCTGTGTTTCATCGTCAATAAGAAGGTCCCAGGGATACAGTAAACCTCAAGTGAAGCATCGGAATCTATAACTAGTGTCACAGGAATGGTTCAAAGCATAGTCAGTAGGAAGAGTCGGTCTTCATGTACTTTAGTCGGCATTGTGCATTTTGTATTTAATTCCGATGCAATTTCTGTGCTTCATCGTCAATAAGAAGGTCCAAGGGATACAGTAAACCTGGAGTGAAGCGTCGGAATCGATAACTAGTGTCACAGGAATGGTTCAGAACATAGACAGTAAGATGAGTCAGTCTCCTTGTACTTAAGTCGGCATTGTGCCTTTTGCATTTAATTCCGATGCAATTTCTGTGTTTCATCGTCAATAAGAAGGTCCAAAGGGTACAGTAAACCTCAAGTGAAGCATCGGAATCTATAACTAGTGTCACAGGAATGGTTCAAATCATAGTCAGTAGGAAGGGTCGGTCTTCATGTACTTTAGTCGGCATTGTGCCTTTTGTATTTAATTCCGATGCAATTTCTGTGTTTCATCGTCAATAAGAAGGTCAGAGGGATACAGTAAACCTGAAGGGAAGCATCGCAATCTATAACTAGTCTCACAGGAATAGTTCAAATCATAGTCAGTAAGAAGAGTCAGTCTTCTTGTACATAAGTCGGCATCGTGTCTCTTGTATTTAATTCCGATGCAATTTCTGTGTTTCATCGTCAATAAGAAGGTCAGAGGGATACAGTAAACCTGAAGTGACGCATCGGAATCTATAACTAGTGTCACAGGAATGGTTCAAATCATAGTAAGTAGGAAGTGTCGGTCTTCATGTACTTAAGCCGGCATTGTGCCTTTTGTAATTAATTCCGATGCAATTTCTGTGTTTCGTCGTCAATAAGAAGGACAGAGGGATACAGTAAACCTGATGGGAAGCATCGCAATCTATAAGTAGTCTCACAGGAATGGTTCAAAACATAGTCAGTAAAAGGAGCTAGTCTCCTTGTACCTAAGTAGGCATTGTGCTTTTGTATTTAATTCCGAGGCAATTTCTGTGTTTCATTGTCAATAAGAAGTTCCAAGGGATACAGCAAACCTGAAGTGAAGCATCGGAATCTATAACTAGTGTCACAGGAATGGTTCAAATCATAGTCAGAAGGAAGTGTCGGTCTTCATGTACTTAAGTCGGCATTGTGCCCTTTCTATTTAATTCCGATGAAATTTCTGTGTTTCATTGTCAAAAAGTAGGTCAGAGGGGTACAGTAAAGCTGAAGTGAAGCATCGGAATCTATAACTAGTGTCACAGGAATTGTTCAAATCATAGTTAGTAAGAAGAATCAGTCTTTTTGTACTTAAGTCGGCCGTGTTCCTATTGTGTTAATTCCGATGCGATTTCTGTATTTCATCGTCAATAAGAAGGTCCAAGGAATACAGTAAACCTGAAGTGAAGCATCGGAATGTATAACTAGTTGCACAGGAATGGTTCAGAACATAGACAGTAAGATGAGTCAGTATTCTTGTATTTAAGTCGGCATTGTGCCTTTTGTATTTCATTCCGATGAAATTTCTGTGTTTCATCGTCAATAAGAAGGTCAGAGGGATACAGTTAACATGAAGGGAAGCATCGCAATCTATAACTAGTCTCACAGGAATGGTTCAAATCATAGTCAGTAAGAAGAGTCAGTCTTCCTGTACTTAAGTCGGCTTTGTGCCTCTTGTATTTAATTCCGATGCAATTTCTGTGTTTCATCGTCATTAAGAAGGTCAGAGGGATACAGTAAACCTGAAGTGACGCATCGGAATCTATAACTAGTGCCACAGGAAATGTTCAAATCATAGTCAGTAAGGGGAGTAAGTCTTCTTGTACTTAAGTCGGCATTGTGCCTTTTGTATTTAATTCCGAGGCAATTTATGTGTTTCATCGTCAATAAGAAGGTCCAAGAGATACAGCAAACCTCAAGTGAAGAATCGGAATCTATAACTAGTGTCACAGGAATGGTTCAAATCATAGTCAGTAGGAAGTGTCGGTCTTCATGTACTTAAGTCGGCATTGTGCCTTTTGTATTTAATTCCGATGCAATTTCTGTGTTTCATCGTCAATAAGAAGGTCCAAGGGATACAGTAAACCTCAAGTGAAGCATCGGAATCTATAACTAGTGTCACAGGAATGGTTCAAAAGATAGTCAGTAGGAAGAGTCGGTCTTCATGTACTTAAGTCGGCATTGTGCCTTTTCTATTTAATTCCGATGAAATTTCTGTGTTTCATCGTCAAAAGGTAGGTCAGAGGGGTACAGTGAAGCTGAAGAGAAGCATCGGAATCTATAACTAGTGTCACAGGAATGGTTCAAAACATAGTCAGTAAGAGGAGTCAGTCTTTTTGTACTTAAGTCGGCAGAGCTCCTATTGTGTAAATTCCGATGGGATTTCTGCATTTCATCGTCAATAAGAAGGTCCAAGGGATACAGTAAACCTGAAGTGAAGCATCGGAATCTATAACTAGTGTAACAGGAATGGTTCAAAACATAGTCAGTAGGAAGAGTCGGTCTTCATGTACTTAAGTCGGTATTGTGCCTTTTGTATTTAATTCCGATGCAATTTCTGTGCTTCATCGTCAATAAGAAGGTCCAAGGGATACAGTAAACCTGGAGTGAAGCGTCGGAATCTATAACTAGTGTCACAGGAATGGTTCAGAACATAGACAGTAAGATGAGTCAGTCTTCTTGTACTTAAGTCGGCATTGTGCCTTTTGCATTTAATTCCGATGCAATTTCTGTGTTTCATCGTCAATACGAAAGTCCAAGGGATACAGTAAACCTCAAGTGAAGCATCGGAATCTATAAGTAGTGTCACAGGAATGGTTCAAAGCATAGTCAGTAGGAAGAGTCGGTCTTCATGTACTTAAGTCGGCATTGTGCCTTTTGTATTTAATTCCGATGCAATTTCTGTGCTTCATCGTCAATAAGAAGGTCCAAGGGATACAGTAAACCTGGAGTGAAGCGTCGGAATATATAACTAGTGTCACAGGAATGGTTCTGAACATAGACAGTAAGATGTGTCAGTCTCCTTGTAATTAAGTCGGCATTGTGCCTTTTGCATTTAATTCCGATGCAATTTCTGTGTTTCATCGTGAATAAGATGGTCCAAGGGATACAGTAAACTTCAAGTGAAGCATCGGAATCTATAACTAGTGTCACAGGAATGGTTCAAATCATAGTCGGTAGATAGTGTCGGTCTTCATGTACTTAAGCGGCATTGTGCTTTTTCTATTTAATTCCGATGCAATTTCCGTGTTTCATTGTCAAAAAGTAGGTCAGAGGGGTACAGTAAAGCTGAAGTGAAGCATCGGAATCTATAACTAGTGTCACGGGAATGGTACAAAACACAGTCAGTGAGAGGAGTCAGTCTTCTTGTACTTAAGTCGGCATAGCGCCTTTCGTATTTCATTCCGATGCAATTTCTGTGTTTCATCGTCAATACGAAGGTCCAAGGGATACTGTAAACCTGAAGTGAAGCATCGGAATCTATAACTAGTGTCACAAGAGTGGTTCAAAACTTAGACAGTAGGAAGAGTCTGTCTTCTTGTACTTCAGTTGGCATTGTGCCTTTTGTATTTAATTCCAATGCAATTTCTGTGTTTCATCGTCAATAACAAGGTCCAAGGGATACAGTGAACCTGAAGTGAAGCATCGGAATCTATAACTAGTGTCACAGGAATGGTTCAAACATAGACAGAAAGAGGAGTCAGTCTTCTTGTACTTAAGTCGGCATTGTGCCTTTTGTATTTAATTCCGATGCAATTTCTGTGTTTCATCGTCAATAAGAAGCTCATAGGGATACAGTGAACCTGAAGGGAAGCATCGCATACTATAACTAGTCTCACAGGAATGGTTCATTCATAGTCAGTAAGAAGAGTCTGTCTTCTTGTACTTAAGTCGGCATTGTGCCTCTTGTATTTAATTCCGATGCAATTTCTGTGTTTCATCGTCAATAAGAAGGTCAGAGGGATACAGTAAACCTGAAGTGACGCATCGGAATCTATAAGTAGAGTCACAGGAATGGTTCAAAGCGTTGACAGTAAGAAGGGTCAGCCTTCTTGCACTTAAGTCGGTATTGTGCCTTTTGTATTTAATTCCAATGCAATATCTGTGTTTCATCGTCAAAAAGAAGGTCCAAGGGATACAGTAAACCTGAAGTGAAACATCGGAATCTATAACTAGTGTCACAGGAATGGTTCAAACATAGACAGTAAGAAAAGTCAGTCGTCTTGTACTTAAGTCGGCATTGTGCTTTTTCTATTTAATTCCAATGCAATTTCTGTGTTTCATCGTCAATAAGAAGGTCAGAGGGATACAGTAAACCTGAAGTGAAGCATCCGAATCTGTAACTAATGTCACATGAATGGTTCAAAACATAGTCAGTAAAAGGAGTCAGTCTTCTTGTACTTAAGTCGGCATTGTGCCTTTTGTATTTAATTCCGAGGCAATTTCTGTAATTCATCGTCAATAAGAAGGTCCAAGGGATACAGTAAACCTGAAGTGAAGCATCGGAATCTATAACTAGTGTCACAGGAATGGTTCAAAACATAGACAGTAGGAAGAGTCAGTCTTCTTGTCCTTAAGTCGGCATTGTGCCTTTTCTATTTAATTCCGATGCAATTTCTGCGTTTCATCGTCAATAAGAAGGTCCAAGGGATACAGTAGACCTCACGTGAAGCATCGGAATCTATAACTTGTGTCACAGGAATGGTTCAAACGTAGTTAGTAGGAAGAGTCGGTCTTCATGTACTTAAGTCGGCATTGTGCCTTTTGTATTTAATTCCGATGCAATTTCTGTGCTTCATCGTCAATAAGATGGTCCAAGGGACACAGTAAACCTGGAGTGAAGCGTCGGAATCTATAACTAGTGTCACAGGAATGGTTCAGATTATAGACAGTAAGATGAGTCAGTCTTCTTGTACTTAAGTCGGCATTGTGCCTTTTGAATTTAATTCCGATGCAATTTCTGTGTTTCATCGTCAATAAGAAGGTCCAAGGGAAGCATCGGAATCTATAACTAGTGTCCCAGGAATGGTTCAAACCATAGTCAGTTGGAAGTGTCGGTCTTCATGTACTTAAGTCGGTATTGTGCCTTTTGTATTTAATTCCGATGCAATTTCTCTGTTTCATCGTCAATAAGAAGGTCCAAGGGAAACAGTAAACCTGGAGTGAACCGTCGGAATCTATAACTAGTGTCACAGGAATGGTTAAAACATAGACAGTAAGAAGAGTCAGTCTTCCTTGTACTTAAATCGGCATTGTGCCCTTGGTAATAAATTCCGATGCAATTTCTGTGTTTCATTGCAAATAAGACGTTCCAAGGGATACAGTAAACCTGAAGTGAAGCATCGGAATCTATAACTAGTGTCACAGGAATGGTTCAAATCAAAGTAAGTAAGAAGAGTCAGTCTTTTTATACTTAAGTCTGCATTGTGCCTCTTGTATTTAATTCCGATGCAATTTCTGTGTTTCATCGTCAATAAGAAGGTCAGAGGGATACAGTAAACCTGAAGTGAAGCATCGGAATCTATAACAAGTGTCACAGGAATGGTTCAAACATAGACAGTAGGAAGAGTCAGTCTTCTTGTACTTAAGTCGGCATTGTGCCCTTTGTATTTAATTCCGATGCAATTTCTGTGTTTCATCGTCAAAAAGTAGTTCAGAGGGGTACAGTGAAGCTGAAGTGAAGCATCAGTATCTATAACTAGTGTCACAGGAATGGTTCAAAACATAGTCAGTAAGAGGAGTCAGTATTTTTGTACTTAAGTCGGCAGTGTTCCTATTGTGTTAATTCCGATGGGATTTCTGTATTTCATCGTCAATAAGAAGGTCCAAGGGATACAGTAGACCTGAAGTGAAGCATCGGAATATATAACTGGTATCACAGGAATGGTTTAGAACATAGACAGTAAGATGAGTCAGTCTTCTTGTACTTAAGTCGGCATTGTGCCTTTTGTATTTAATTCCGATGCAATTTCTGTGTTTCATCGTCAATAAGAAAGTCCCAGGTATACAGTAAACCTCAAGTGAAGCATCGGAATCTATAACTAGTGTCACAGGAATGGTTCAAAGCATAGTCAGTAGGAAGAGTCGGTCTTCATGTACTTAAGTCGGCATTGTGCATTTTGTATTTAATTCCGATGCAATTTCTGTGCTTCATCGTCAATAAGAAGGTCCAAGGGATACAGTAAACCTGGAGTGAAGCGTCGGAATCTATAACTAGTGTCACAGGAATGGTTCAGAACATAGACAGTAAGATGAGTCAGTCTCCTTGTACTTAAGTGGCTTCGTGTCTCTTGTATTTAATTCCGATGCAATTTCTGTCTTTCATCGCCAATAAGAAGGTCAGAACGATACAGTAAACCCGTAGTGACGCATCGGAATCTATAACTAGTGTCACAGGAATGGTTCAAATCATAGTAAGTAGGAAGTGTCGGTCTTCATGTACTTAAGTCAGCATTGTGCCTTTTGTAATTAATTCCGATGCAATTTCTGTGTTTCATCGTCAATAAGAAGGTCAGAGGGATACAGTAAACCTGAAGGGAAGCATCGTAATCTATTACTAGTCTCACAGGAATGGTTCAAAACATAGTCAGTAAAAGGAGTCAGTCTCCTTGTAGTTAAGTCGGCATTGTGCCTTTTGTATTTAATTCCGAGGCAATTTCTGTGTTTCATCGTCAATAAGAAGGTCCAAGGGATACAGCAAACCTGAAGTGAAGCATCGGAATCTATAACTAGTGTCACAGGAATGGTTCAAAACATAGTCAGTAAGACGAGTCAGTCGTTTTGTACTTAAGTCGGCAGTGCTCCTATTGTGTTAATTCCGATGGGATTTCTGTATTTCATCGTCAATAAGAAGGTCCAAGGGATACAGTAAACCTGAAGTGAAGCATCGGAATCTATAACTAGTGTCACAGGAATGGTTCAGAACATAGACAGTAAGATGAGTCAGTCTTCTTCTACTTAAGTCGGCATTGTGCCTTTTGTATTTAATTCCGATGCAATTTCTGTGTTTCATCGTCAATAAGAAGGTCCCAAAGATACAGTAAACCTCAAGTCAAGCATCGGAATCTATAACTAGTGTCACAGGAATGGTTCAAAGCATAGTCAGTAGGAAGAGTCGGTCTTCATGTACTTAAGTCGGCATTGTGCCTTTTGTATTTAATTCCGATGCATTATCTGTGCTTCATCGTCAATAAGAAGGTCCAAGTTATACAGTAAACCTGGAGTGAAGCGTCGGACTCTATAACTAGTGTCACAGGAATGGTTCAGGACATAGACAGTAAGATGAGTCAGTCTCCTTGTACTTAATTCGGCATTGTGCCTTTTGCATTTAATTCCGATGCAATTTCTGCGTTTCATCGTCAATAAGAAGGTCCAAGGGATACAGTAAACCTCAAGTGAAGCATCGGAATCAATAACTAGTCCCACAGGAATGGTTCAAATCATAGTCAGTAGGAAGTGTCGGTTTTCATGTACTTAAGGCGGCATTGTGCCTTTTGTATTTCATTCTGATGCAATTTCTGTGTTTCATCGTCAATAAGAAGGTCAGAGGGATACAGTTAATCTGAAGGGAAGCATCGCAATCTCTAACTAGTCTCACAGGAATGGTTCAAAACATAGTCTGTAAAAGGAGTCAGTCTTCTTGTACTTAAGTCGGCAATGTGCCATTTGTATTTAATTCAGAGGCAATTTCTGTGTTTCATCGTCAATAAGAATGTCCAAGGGATACAGTAAACCTCAAGTGAAGCATCAGAATCTATAACTAGGGTCAAAGGAATGGTTCAAATCATAGTCAGTAGGAAGTGTCGGTCTTCATGTACCTATGTCGGCATTGTACCTTTTGTATTTAATTCCGATGCAATTTCTGTGTTTCATCGTCAATAAGAAGGTCAGAGGGATACAGTAAACCTGGAGTGAAGCGTCGGAATCTATAACTAGTGTCACAGGAATGGTTAAAACATAGACAGTAAGAAGAGTCAGTCTTCCTTGTACTTAAAGCGGCATTGTGCCCTTGGTATTAAATTCCGATGCAATTTCTGTGTTTCATCGTCAATAAGAAGGTCCAAGGGAAACAGTAAACCTCAAGTGAAGCATCGGAATCTATAACTAGTGTCACAGGAACGGTTCAAACATAGTCAGAAGGAAGAGTTGGTCTTCATGTACTTAAATCGGAATTGTGCCTTTTGTATTTAATTTCGATGCAATTTCTGTGTTTCATCGTAAATAAGAAGGTCCAAGGGATACAGCAAACCTGAAGTGAAGCATCGAAATCTGTAACTAGTGACACAGCAATGGTTCAAAACATAGACATTAGGAAGAGTCAGTCTTCTTGTACTTAAGTCGGCACTGTGCCTTTTGTATTTAATTCCGATGCAATTTCTGTGTTTCATTGCAAATAAGACGGTCCAAGGGATACAGTAAACTTGAAGTGAAGCATCGGAATCTATAACTAGTGTCACAGGAATGGTTGAAAACAAAGTAAGTAAGAAGAGTCAGTCTTCTAATCCTTAAGTCTGCATTGTGCCTCTTGTATGTAATTCCGATGCAATTTCTGTGTTCCATCGTCAATAAGAAGGTCCATGGGATATAGTAAGCCTGGAGTGTAGCATCGGAATCTATAACTGGTATCACAGGAATGGTTCAAACATAGTCAGTAAAAGGAGTCAATCTACTTGTACTTAAGTCGGCATTGTGCCTTTTGTATTTAATTCCGAGGCAATTTCTGTGTTTCATCGTCAATAAGAAGGTCAGAGGGATACAGTAAACCTGAAGTGAAGCATCGGAATCTAAAGCTAGTGTCACAGGAATGGATCAAAACATAGTCAGAAAGAAGAGTCAGTCTTCTTGTACTTAAGTCGGCATTGTGACTTTTCTATTTAATTCCGATGCAATTTCTGTGTTACGTCGTCAATAACAAGGTCCAAGGGATACAGTATACCTCAAGTGAAGCATTGGAATCTATAACTAGTGTCACAGGAATGGTTCAAGACATAGGAAATAAGACGAGTCAGTCTTCTAGTACTTAAGTCGACATTGTGCCTTTTCTATTTAATTCCGATGCAATTTCTGTGTTTCATAGTCAATAAGAAGGTCAGAGGGATACAGTAAACCTGAAGGGAAGCATCGCAATCTATAACTAGTCTCACAGGAATAGTTCAAACATAGTCAGTAAAAGGAGTCAATCTACTTGTACTTAAGTCGGCATTGTGCCTTTTGTATTTAATTCCGAGGCAATTTCTGTGTTTCATCGTCAATAAGAAGGTCCAAGGGATACAGTAAACCTGAAGTGAAGCATCGGATTCTATAACTAGTATCACAGGAATGGTTCAAACCATAGACAGTAGGAAGAATCAGTCTTCTTGTACTTAAGTCGGCATTGTGCCTTTTCTATTTAATTCCGATGCAATTTCTGTGTTTCATCGTCAAAAAGAAGGTCAGAGGGGTACAGAAAAGCTGAAGTGAAACATCGGAATCTATAAGTAGTGTCACAGGAATGGTTCAAAGCATAGCCAGTAGGAGGAGTCAGTCTTTTTGTACTTAAGTCGGCAGGGTGCCTATTGTGTTAATTCCGATGCGATTTCTGTATTTCATCGTAAATAAGAAGGTCCAAGGGATACAGTAAACCTGAAGTGAAGCATCGGTGTCTATAACTAGTGTCACAGGACTGGTTCAGAACACAGACAGTAAGATGAGTCAGTTTTCTTGTTGTTAAGTCGGCATTGTGCCTTTTGTATTTAATTCCGATGCAATTTCTGTGTTTCATCGTCAATAAGAAGGTCCAAGGGATACAGTAAACCTCAAGTGAAGCATCGGAATCTATAACTAGTGTCACAGGAATGGTTCAAACCATAGTCAGTAGGAAGTGTCGGTCTTCATGTACTTAAGTCGGCATTGTGCCTTTTGTATTTAATTCCGATGTAATTTCTGTGTTTCATCGTCAATAGGAACGTCCAAGGGAAACAGTAAACCTGGAGTGAAGCGTCGGAATCTATAACTAGTGTCACAGGAATGGTTAAAACATAGACAGTAAGAAGAGTCAGTCTTCCTTGTACTTAAATCGGCATTGTGCCCTTGGTATTAAATTCCGATGCAATTTCTGTGTTTCATCGTCAATAAGAAGGTCCAAGGGAAACAGTAAACCTCAAGTGAAGCATCGGAATCTATAACTAGTGTCACAGGAACGGTTCAAACATAGTCAGAAGGACGAGTTGGTCTTCATGTACTTAAATCGGCATTGTGCATTTTGTATTTAATTTCGACGCAATTTCTGTGTTTCATCGTAAATAAGAAGGTCCAAGGGATACAGTAAACCTGAAGTGAAGCATCGAAATCTATAACTAGTGACACAGCAATGGTTCAAAACATAGACATTAGGAAGAGTCAGTCTTCTTGTACTTAAGTCGGCACTGTGCCTTTTGTATTCAATTCCGATGCAATTTCTGTGTTTCATTGCAAATAAGACGGTCCAAGGGATACAGTAAACTTGAAGTGAAGCATCGGAATCTATAACTAGTGTCACAGGAATGGTTGAAAACAAAGTAAGTAAGAAGAGTCAGTCTTCTAATCCTTAAGTCTGCATTGTGCCTCTTGTATGTAATTCCGATGCAATTTCTGTGTTCCATCGTCAATAAGAAGGTCCATGGGATATAGTAAGCCTGGAGTGTAGCATCGGAATCTATAACTGGTGTCACAGGAATGGTTCAAACATAGTCAGTAAAAGGAGTCAATCTACTTGTACTTAAGTCGGCATTGTGCCTTTTGTATTTAATTCCGAGGCAATTTCTGTGTTTCATCGTCAATAAGAAGGTCAGAGGGATACAGTAAACCTGAAGTGAAGCATCGGAATCTATAACTAGTATCACAGGAATGGTTCAGAACACAGACAGTAAGATGAGTCAGTTTTCTTGTAGTTAAGTCGGCATTGTGCCTTTTGTATTTAATTCCGATGCAATTTCTGTGTTTCATCGTCAATAAGAAGGTCCAAGGGATACAGTAAACCTCAAGTGAAGCATCGGAATCTATAACTAGTGTCACAGGAATGGTTCAAAACATAGTCAGTAGGAAGTGTTAGTCTTCATGTACTTAAGTCGGCAATGTGCCTTTTGTATTTAATTCCGATGCAATTTCTGTGTTTCATCGTCAATAAGAAGGTCCAAGGGAAACAGTAAACCTGGAGTGAAGCGTCGGAATCTATAACTAATGTCACAGGAATGGTGAAAACATAGACAGAAAGAAGAGTCAGTCATCCTTGTACTTAAATCGGCATTGTGCCATTGGTATTAAATTCCGATGCAATTTCTGTGTTTCATCGTCAATAAGAAGGTCCAAGGGATACAGTAAACCTGAAGTGAAGCATCGTAATCTATAACTAGTAACACAGGAATGGTTCAAAACATAGACATTAGGAAGAGTCAGTCATCTTGTACTTAAGTCTTCACTGTGCGTTTTGTATTTAATTCCGATGCAATTTCTGTCTTTCATTGCAAATAAGACGGTCCAAGGGACACAGTAAGCCTGAAGTGAAGCATCGGAATCTGAAACTAGTGGCACAGGAATGGTTCAATACAAAGTAAGTAAGAAGAGTCAGTCTTCTTATCCTTAAGTCTGCATTGTGCCTCTTGTATTTAATTCCGATGCAATTTCTGTGTTTGATCGTCAATAAGAAAATCCATGGGATATAGTAAGCCTGGAGTGTAGCATCGGAATCTATAACTAGTGTCACAGGAATGGTTCAAATCATAGACAGTAAGAAGTGTCAGTCTTCGTGTACTTAAGTCGGAATTTTGCCTTTTCTATTTAATTCCGATGCAATTTCTGTGTTTCATCGTCAATAAGAAAGTCCAAGGGATACAGTAAACCTGAGGTGAAGCATCGGAATCTATAACTAGTGTCACTGGAATGGTTCAAAACATAGACAGTGAGAGGAGTGTCTTCTTGTATTTAAGTCGGCATTGTGCAATTTGTATTTAATTCCGATGCAATTTCTGTGTTTCATCGTCAATAAGAAGGTCAGAGGGATACAGTAAACCTGAAGTGAAGCATCGGAATCTAAAGCTAGTGTCACAGGAATGGTTCAAAACATAGTCAGAAAGAAGAGTCAGTCTTCTTGTACTTAAGTCGGCATTGTGACTTTTCTATTTAATTCCGATGCAATTTCTGTGTTACGTCGTCAATAAAAAGGTCCAAGGGATACAGTATACCTCAAGTGAAGCATTGGAATCTATAACTAGTGTCACAGGAATGGTTCAAGACGTAGGAAGTAAGACGAGTCAGTCTTCTAGTACTTAAGTCGACATTGTGCCTTTTCTATGTAATTCCGATGCAATTTCTGTGTATCATAGTCAATAAGAAGGTCAGAGAGATACAGTAAACCTGAAGGGAAGCATCGCAATCTATAACTAGTCTCACAGGAATGGTTCAAACATAGTCAGTAAAAGGAGTCAATCTACTTGTACTTAAGTCGGCATTGTGCCTTTTGTATTTAATTCCGAGGCAATTTCTGTGTTTCATCGTCAATAAGAAGGTCCAAGGGATACAGTAAACCTCAAGTGAAGCATCGGAATCTATAACTAGTGTCACAGGAATGGTTCAAAACATAGTCAATAGGAAGAGTCGGTCTTCATGTACTTAAGTCGGCATTGTGCCTTTTGTATTTAATTCCGATGCAATTTCTGTGTTTCATCGTCAATAAGAAGGTCCAAGGGATACAGTAAACCTCAAATGAAGCATCGGAATCTATAACTAGTGTCACAGGAATGGTTCAAACCATAGTCAGTAGGAAGTGTCGGTCTTCATGTACTTAAGTCGGCATTGTGCCTTTTGTATTTAATTCCGATGTAATTTCTGTGTTTCATCGTCAATAGGAACGTCCAAGGGAAACAGTAAACCTGGAGTGAAGCGTCGGAATCTATAACTAGTGTCACAGGAATGGTTAAAACATAGACAGTAAGAAGAGTCAGTCTTCCTTGTACTTAAATCGGCATTGTGCCCTTGGTATTAAATTCCGATGCAATTTCTGTGTTTCATCGTCAATAAGAAGGTCCAAGGGAAACAGTAAACCTCAAGTGAAGCATCGGAATCAATAACTAGTGTCACAGGAACGGTTCAAACATAGTCAGAAGGAAGAGTTGGTCTTCATGTACTTAAATCGGCATTGTGCATTTTGTATTTAATTTCGATGCAATTTCTGTGTTTCATCGTAAATAAGAAGGTCCAAGGGATACAGTAAACCTGAAGTGAAGCATCGAAATCTATAACTAGTGACACAGCAATGGTTCAAAACATAGACATTAGGAAGAGTCAGTCTTCTTGTACTTAAGTCGGCACTGTGCCTTTTGTATTTAATTCCGATGCAATTTCTGTGTTTCATTGCAAATAAGACGGTGCAAGGGATACAGTAAACTTGAAGTGAAGCATCGGAATCTATAACTAGTGTCACAGGAATGGTTGAAAACAAAGTAAGTAAGAAGAGTCAGTCTTCTAATCCTTAAGTCTGCATTGTGCCTCTTGTATGTAATTCCGATGCAATTTCTGTGTTCCATCATCAATAAGAAGGTCCATGGGATATAGTAAGCCTGGAGTGTAGCATCGGAATCTATAACTGGTGTCACAGGAATGGTTCAAACATAGTCAGTAAAAGGAGTCAATCTACTTGTACTTAAGTCGGCATTGTGCCTTTTGTATTTAATTCCGAGGCAATTTCTGTGTTTCATCGTCAATAAGAAGGTCAGAGGGATACAGTAAACCTGAAGTGAAGCATCGGAATCTATAACTAGTATCACAGGAATGGTTCAGAACACAGACAGTAAGATGAGTCAGTTTTCTTGTAGTTAAGTCGGCATTGTGCCTTTTGTATTTAATTCCGATGCAATTTCTGTGTTTCATCGTCAATAAGAAGGTCCAAGGGAAACAGTAAACCTGGAGTGAAGCGTCGGAATCTATAACTAATGTCACAGGAATGGTGAAAACATAGACGGTAAGAAGAGTCAGTCTTCCTTGTACTTAAATCGGCATTGTGCCATTGGTATTAAATTCCGATGCAATTTCTGTGTTTCATCGTCAATAAGAAGGTCCAAGGGATACAGTAAACCTGAAGTGAAGCATCGTAATCTATAACTAGTAACACAGGAATGTTTCAAAACATAGACATTAGGAAGAGTCAGTCATCTTGTACTTAAGCCTTCACTGTGCCTTTTGTATTTAATTCCGATGCAATTTCTGTCTTTCATTGCAAATAAGACGGTCCAAGGGACACAGTAAGCCTGAAGTGAAGCATCGGAATCTGAAACTAGTGGCACAGGAATGGTTCAATACAAAGTAAGTAAGAAGAGTCAGTCTTCTTATCCTTAAGTCTGCATTGTGCCTCTTGTATTTAATTCCGATGCAATTTCTGTGTTTGATCGTCAATAAGAAAGTCCATGGGATATAGTAAGCCTGGAGTGTAGCATCGGAATCTATAACTAGTGTCAGAGGAATGGTTCAAATCATAGACAGTAAGAAGTGTCAGTCTTCGTGTACTTAAGTCGGAATTTTGCCTTTTCTATTTAATTCCGATGCAATTTCTGTGTTTCATCGTCAATAAGAAAGTCCAAGGGATACAGTAAACCTGAGGTGAAGCATCGGAATCTATAACTAGTGTCACTGGAATGGTTCAAAACATAGACAGTGAGAAGAGTGTCTTCTTGTATTTAAGTCGGCATTGTGCAATTTGTATTTAATTCCGATGCAATTTCTGTGTTTCATCGTCAATAAGAAGGTCAGAGGGATACAGTAAACCTGAAGGGAAGCATCGCAATCTATAACTAGTCTCACAGGAATGGTTCAAACATAGTCAGTAAAACGAGTCAATCTACTTGTACTTAAGTCGGCATTGTGCCTTTTGTATTTAATTCCGAGGCAATTTCTGTGTTTCATCGTCAATAAGAAGGTCCAAGGGATACAGTAAACCTGAAGTGAAGCATCGGACTCTATAACTAGTATCACAGGAATGGTTCAAACCATAGACAGTAGGAAGAATCAGTCTTCTTGTACTTAAGTCGGCATTGTGCCTTTTCTATTTAATTCCGATGCAATTTCTGTGTTTCATCGTCAAAAAGTAGGTCAGAGGGGTACAGAAAAGCTGAAGTGAAGCATCGGAATCTATAAGTAGTGTCACAGGAATGGTTCAAAGCATAGTCAGTAAGAGGAGTCAGTCTTTTTGTACTTAAGTCGGCAGTGTGCCTATTGTGTTAATTCCGATGCGATTTCTGTATTTCATCGTAAATAAGAAGGTCCAAGGGATACAGTAAACCTGAAGTGAAGCATCGGAATCTATAACTAGTGTCACAGGAATGGTTCAGAACACAGACAGTAAGATGAGTCAGTCTTCTTGTAGTTAAGTCGGCATTGTGCCTTTTGTATTTAATTCCGATGCAATTTCTGTGTTTCATCGTCAATAAGAAGGTCCAAGGGATACAGTAAACCTCAAGTGAAGCATCGGAATCTATAACTAGTGTCACAGGAATGGTTCAAAACATAGTCAATAGGAAGAGTCGGTCTTCATGTACTTAAGTCGGCATTGTGCCTTTTGTATTTAATTCCGATGCAATTTCTGTGTTTCATCGTCAATAAGAATGTCCAAGGGATACAGTAAACCTCAAATGAAGCATCGAAATCTATAACTAGTGTCACAGGAATGGTTCAAATCATAGTCAGTAGGAAGTGTTAGTCTTCATGTACTTAAGTCGGCAATGTGCCTTTTGTATTTAATTCCGATGCAATTTCTGTGTTTCATCGTCAATAAGAAGGTCCAAGGGAAACAGTAAACCTGGAGTGAAGCGTCGGAATCTATAACTAGTGTCACAGGAATGGTTAAAACATAGACAGTAAGAAGAGTCAGTCTTACTTGTACTTAAATCGGCATTGTGCCATTGGTATTAAATTCCGATGCAATTTCTGTGTTTCACCGTCAATAAGAAGGTCCAAGGGATACAGTAAACCTGAAGTGAAGCATCGTAATCTATAACTAGTGACACAGGAATGGTTTAAAACATAGACATTAGGAAGAGTCAGTCATCTTGTACTTAAGTCTTCACTGTGCCTTTTGTATTTAATTCCGATGCAATTTCTGTGTTTCATTGCAAATAAGACGGTCCAAGGGACACAGTAAGCCTGAAGTGAAGCATCGGAATCTGAAACTAGAGTCACAGGAATGGTTCAATACAAAGTAAGTAAGAAGAGTCAGTCTTCTAATCCTTAAGTCTGCATTGTGCCTCTTGTATTTAATTCCGATGCAATTTCTGTGTTTGATCGTCAATAAGAAGGTCCATGGGATATAGTAAGCCTGGAGTGTAGCATCGGAATCTATAACTAGTGTCACAGGAATGGTTCAAATCATAGACAGTAATAAGTGTCAGTCTTCGTGTACTTAAGTCGGAATTTTGCCTTTTCTATTTACTTCCGATGCAATTCCTGTGTTTCATCGTCAACAAGAAGGTCCAAGTGATACAGTAAACCTGAGGTGAAGCATCGGAATCTATAACTAGTGTCACAGGAATGGTTCAAAACATAGACAATAAGAAGAGTCAGTCTTCTTGTACTTAAGTCGGTATTGTGCCTTTTCTATTTAATTCCGATGGAATTTCTGTGTTTCATCGTCAATAAGAAGGTCAGAGGGATACAGTAAACCTGAAGGGAAGCATCGCAATCTATAACCAGTCTCACAGGAATGGTTCAAATCATAGTCAGTAAAAAGAGTCAGTCTTCTTATACTTAAGTCGGCATTGTGCCTCTTGTATTTAATTCCGATGCAATTTCTGTGTTTCATCGTCAATAAGAAGGTCAGAGGGATACAGTAAACCTGAAGTGACGCATCGGAATCTATAACTAGTGTCACAGGATTGGTTCAAATCATAGTCAGTAGGTAGTGTTGGTCTTCATGTACTTAAGTCGGCATTGTGCCTTTTGTATTTAATTCCGATGCAATTTCTGTGTTTCATCGTCAATAAGAAGGTCAGAGGGATACAGTAAACCTGAAGGGAAGCATCGCAATCTATAACTAGTCTCACAGGAATGGTTCAAAACATAGTCAGTAAAAGGAGTCAATCTTCTTGTACTTAAGTCGGCATTGTGCCTTTTGTATTTAATTCCGAGACAATTTCTGTGTTTCATCGTCAATAAGAAGGTCCTAGGGATACAGTGAACCTGAAGTGAAGCATCGGAATCTATAACTAGTGTAACAGGAATGGTTCCAAACATAGACAGTAGGAAGAGTAAGTCCTCTGGTACTTAAGTCGGCATTGTGCCTTTTCTATTTAATTCCGATGCAATTTCTGTGTTTCATCGTCAAAAAGTAGGTCAGAGGGGTACAGTAAAGCTGAAGTGAACAATCGGAATCTATAACTAGTATCACAGGAATGGTTCAAATCATAGTCAGTAAGAGGAGTCAGTCTTTTTGTACTTAAGTCGGCAGTGTGCCTATTGTGTTAATTCCGATGCTGGTTCTATATTTCATCGTCAATAAGAAGGTCCAAGGGATACAGTAAACCTGAAGTGAAGCATCGGAATCTATAACTCGTGTCACAGGAATGGTTCAAAACAGAGTCAGTAGGAAGAGTCGGTCTTCATGTACTTAATTCTGCATTGTGCTTTTTGTATTTAATTCCGATGCAATTTCTGTGCTTCATCGTCAATAAGAAGGTCCAAGGGATACAGTAAACCTGGAGTGAAGCGTCGGAATCTATAACTAGTGTCACAGAAATGGTTCAGAACATAGACAGTAAGATGAGTCAGTCTTCTTGTACTTAAGTCGGCATTGTGCCTTTTGCATTTAATTCCGATGCAATTTCTGTGCTTCATCGTCAATAAGATTGTCGAAGGGATACAGTAAAGCTCAAGTGAAGCATCGGAATCTATAACTAGTGTCACAGGAATGGTTCAAATCATAGTCAGTAGGAAGTGTCGGTCTTCATGTACTTAAGTCGGCATTGTGTATTTTGTATTAAATTCCGATGCAATTTCTGTGTTTCATCGTCAATAAGAAGGTCCAAGGGACACAGTAACCCTGAAGTGAAGCGTCGGAATCTATAACTAGTGCCACAGGAATGGTTAAAACATAGACAGTAAGAAGAGTCAGTTTTCCTTGTACTTAAATCGGCATTGTGCCTTTGGTATTAAATTCCGATGCAATTTCTGTGTTTCATCGTCAATAAGAAGGTCCAAGGGATACAGTAAACCTCAAGTGAAGCATCGGAATCTATAACTAGTGTCACAGGAACGGTTCAAACATAGTCAGTAGAAAGAGTTGGTCTTCATGTACTTAAGTCGGCATTGTGCCTTTTGTATTTAATTCCGATGCAATTTCTCTGTTTCATCGTCAATAAGAAGGTCTAAGGGATACAGTAAACCTGAAGTGAAGCATCGTAATCTATAACTAGTGACACAGGAATGTTTCAAAACATAGACATTAGGAAGAGTCAGTCTTCTTGTACTGAAGTCGGCACTGTGCCTTTTGTATATAATTCCGATGCAATTTCTGTGTTTCATTGCAAATAAGACGGTCCAAGGGATACAGCAAACCTGAGTGAAGCATCGGAATCTATAACTAGTGTCACAGGAATGGTTCAAAACAAAGTAAGTAAGAAGAGTCAGTCTTCTTATCCTTAAGTCTGCATTGTGCCTCTTGTATTTAATTCCGATGCAATTTCTGTGTTTCATCGTCAATAAGAAGGTCCATGGGATATAGTAAGCCTGGAGTGTAGCATCGGAATCTATAACCAGTGTCACAGGAATGTTTCAAATCATAGACAGTAAGAAGTGTCAGTCTTCGTGTACTTAAGTCGGAATTTTGCCTTTTCTATGTAATTCCGATGCAATTTCCGTGTTTCATCGTCAATAAGGTCCAAGGGATACAGTAAACCTGAGGTGAAGCATTGTAATCTATAACTAGTGTCACAGGAATGGTTCAAAGAATAGACAGTAAGAAGAGTCAGTCTTCTTGTACTTAAGTCGGCATTGTGCCTTTTCTATTTAATTCAGATGCAATTTCTGTGTTTCATCGTCAATAACAAGGTCCAAGGGATACAGTAAACCTGGAGTGTAGCATCGGAATCTATAACTAGTGTCACTGGAATGGTTCAAAGCATAGACAGTAAGAAGAGTCAGTCTTCTTGTACTTAAGTCGGCATTGTGCAATTTGTATTTAATTCCGATGCAATTTCTGTGTTTCATCGTCAATAAGAAGGTCAGAGGGATACAGTAAACCTGAAGTGTAGCATAGGAATCTATAGCTAGTGTCACAGGAATGGTTCAAAACATAGTCAGTAAGAAGAGTCAGTCTTCTTGTCCTTAAATCGGCATTGTGACTTTTGTATTTAATTCCGATGCAATTTCTGTGTTACGTCGTCAATAACAAGGTCCAAGGGAATCAGTAAACCTCATGTGAAGCATCGGAATCTATAACTAGTGTCACAGGAATGGTTCAAGACATAGGAAGTAAGACTAGTCAGTCTTCTTGTACTTAAGCCGGCTTTGTGCCTTTTGAACTTAATTCCGATGCAATTTCTGTGTTTCATCGTCAATAAGAAGGTCCAAGGTATACAGTAAACCTGAAATGAAGCATCAGAATCTATAACTCGTGTCACTGGATTTTTCAAAATATAGACAGTAAGAAGAGTCTGTCTTCTTGTACTTAAGTCGGCATTGTGCCTTTTGTATTTAATTCCGATGCAATTTCTGTGATTCATCGTCAATAAGAAGACCCAAGGGATACAGTAAACCTGAAGTGAAGCATCGGACTCTATAACTAGTGTCACAGAAATGGTTCAAAACATAGACAGTAGAGGAGTCAGTCTTCTTGTAGTTAAGTCGGCATTGTGCCTTTTGTACTTAATTCCGATGCAATATCTGTGGTTCATCGTCAATAAGAAGGTCCAAGGGATACAGTAAACCTGAAATGAAGCATCGGAATCTATAACTAGTGTCAATGGAATGGTTTATAATATAGACAGTAAGAAGAGTCAGTCTTCTTGTACTTAAGTCGGTATTGTGCCTTTTGTATTTAGTTCCGATGCAATTTCTGTGTTTCATCGTCAATGAGAAGGTCCAAGGTATACAGTAAACCTAAAGTGAAGCATGGGAATCTATAACTAGTGTCACTGGAATGGTTCAAAATATAGACAGTAAGAAGAGTCAGTCTTTTTGTACTTAAGTCGGCATTGTGCCATTTGTGTTTAATTCCGATGCAATTTCAGTGATTCATCGTCAATAAGAAGGTCCAAGGGATACAGTAAACCTGAAGTGAAGCATCGGACTCTATAACTATTGTCACAGAAATATTTCAAAACATAGACAGTAGAAGAATCAGTCGTCTTGTACTTATGTCGGCATTGTGCCTTTTGTATTTAATTCCGATTCAATTTCTGTGTTTCATCGTCAATAAGAAGGTCCAAGGGAAACAGTAAAACTGAAGTGAAGGATGGGAATCTATAACTAGTGTCACAGGAATGGTTCAAAACATAGTCAGTAAGAAGAGTCTGTCTTCTTGTCCTTAAGTCGGCATTGTGCCTTTTGTATTTAACACCGATGCAATTTCTGTGTTTCATCGGCAATAAGGTCAGAGGGATAAACTAAACCTGAAGTGAAGCATCGGAATCTATAACTATTGTCACAGTAATGGTTCAAATTGTAGACCGTAGGAAGAGGCAGTCTTCTTGTACTTAAGTCGGCATTGTGCCTTTTGTCATTTAATTCCGAAGCAATTTCTGTGTTTCATCGTCAATAAGAAGGTCCAGGTATACAGTAAAACTGAAGTGAAGCATCGGAATCTATAACGAGTGTCACAGATATGGTTCAAAACATAGTCAGTAAGAAGAGTCAGTCTTCTTGTACGTAAGTCGGCATTCTGCCTTTTCTACTTGTTTCCGATGCAATTTCTGTGTTTCATCGTCAATAACAAGGTCCAAGGGATACAGTAAACCTGGAGTGAAGCATCGGAATCTATAACTAGTGTCACAGGAATGGTTCAAATCATAGACAGTAAGAAGTGTCAGACTTCTTTTACTTAAGTCGGCATTTTGCCTTTTGTATTATTTCCAATGCAATTTCTGTATTTCATCGTCAATAAGAGGGTCCAAGGGATACAGTAAACCTGGAGTGAAGCATCGGAATCTATAACTAGTTTCACAGGAATGGTTCCAAACATAGACAGTAAGAAGAGTCAGTCTTCCTTGTACCTTAATCGGCAATGTGCCTTTGGTATTTAATTCCGATGCAATTTCTGTGTTTCAACGTCAAGAAGAAGGTCCAAGGGATACAGTAAACCTCAAGTGAAGATTCGGAATCTTTAACTAGTGTCACAGGAACGGATCAAACATAGTCAGTACGAAGTGTTGGTCTTCATGTACCTAAGTCGGCATTGTGCCTTTTGTATTTAATTCCGATGCAATTTCTGTGTTTCATCGTCAATACGAAGGTCCAAGGGATACAGTAAACCTGAAGTGAAGCATCGTAATCTATAACTAGTGACACAGGAATGGTTTAAAACATACACTGTAGGAAGAGTCAGTCTTCTTGTACTTAAGTCGTCACTGTGCCTTTTGTATTTAATTCCGATGCAATTTCTGTGTTTCATCGTCAATATGACGGTCCAAGGGATACAGTAAACCTGAAGTGAAGCATCGAATTCTATTACTACTGTCACAGGAATGGTTCAAAACAAAGTCAGTAAGAAGAGTCAGTCTTCTTATCCATAAGTCGGCATTGTGCCTTTTGTATTTAATTCCGATGCAATTTCTGTGTTTCATCGTCAATAGGAAGGTCCATGGGATACAGTAAACCTCGAGTGTAACATCGGAATCTATAACTAGTGTTACAGGAATGGTTCACATCATAGACTGTAAGAAGAATCATTCTTCGTGTACTTAAGTCGGCCTGTGCCTTTTGTATTTAATTCCGATGGAATTTTGTGTTTCATCGTCAATACGAAGGTCCAGGGGATACAGTAAACCTGAAGTGAAGCATCGGAAACTATAACTAGTGTCACAGGAAAGGTTCAAAACATAGTCAGAAAGAAGAGTCAGTCTTCTTGTACTTAATTCGGCATTGTGCCATTTCTATTTAATTCCGATGCAATTTCTGTGTTTCATCGTCAGTAACAAGGTCCAAGGGATACAGTAAACCTGGAGTGAAGCATCTGAATCTATAACTAGTGTCAATGGAATGGTTCAAAACACAGACAGTAAGAAGAGTCAGTCTGCTTGTACTTAAGTCGGCATTGTGCCTTTTCTATTTTATTCCGATGCAATTTCTGTGTTTCATCGTCAATAAGAGTGTCCAAGGGATACAGTAAACTTGGAGTAAAGCATCGGAATCTATAACTAGTGTCACAGGAATGCTTCAAAGCATAGAACGTAAGAAGAGTCAGTCTTCTTGTACTTAAGTCGGCATTGTGCCTATTGTATTTAATTCCGATGCAATATCAGTGTTTCATCGTCAATAAGAAGGTCCAAGGGATACAGTAAACCTCAAGTGAGGCATCGGAATATATAACTAGTGTCACAGGAAAGGTTCAAAACATAGTCAGTAGGAAGTGTCGGTCTTCATATACTTAAGCCGGCATTGTGCCTTTTGTATTTAATTCCGATGCAATTTCTGTGTTTCATCGTCAATAAGAAGGTCCAAGGGATACAGTAAAGATGGAGTGAATCATCGGAATCTATAACTAGTGTGACTGGAATGGTTCAAATCATAGACAGTAAGATGAGTCAGTCTTCTTGTACTTAAGTCGACATTGTTCCTTTTCTATTTAATTCCGATGCAATTTCTGTGTTTCATCGTCAATAAGAAGGTCCAAGGGATACAGTAAACCTGGAGTGAAGCATCGGAATCTATAATTAGTGTCAATGGAATGGTTCAAAACATAGACAGTAGGAAGAGTCAGTCTTCTTGTACTTAATTCTGCATTGTGCCGTTTGTATTTAATTCCGATGCAATTTGTGTGTTTCATCGTCAATAAGAGGGTCCAAGGGGTACAGTAAACCTGAAGTGAAGCATCGGAATTTATAACTAGTGTCACAGGAAAGGTTCAAAACATGGTAAGAAAAGTCAGTCTTCTTGTACTTAAGTCGGCATTGTGCCGTTTGTATTTCATTCCGATGCAATTTCTGTGTTTCATCGTCAATAAGAAGGTCCAAGGGATGCAGTAAACCTGGAGTGAAGCATCATAATCTTTAACCAGTGTCACAGGGACGGTTCAAAACATAAGCAGTAAGATGAGTCAGTATTCTTGTACTTAAGTCGGCGTTGTGCTTTTTGTATTTATTTCCGATGCAATTTCTGTGTTTCATCGTCACTAACAAGGTCCAAGGGATACAGTAATCCTGAAGTTAAGCATCGGGATCCATAACTAGTGTCACAGGAATGGTTGAAAGCATAGTCAGTAAGAAGAGTCAGTCTTCTTGTCCTTAAGTCGGCATTGTGCCTCTTGTATTTAGTTCCGATGCAATTTATGTGTTTCATCTTCAATAAGAAGGTCCAAGGGGTTACAGTAAACCTGGAGTGAAGCATCGGAATCTATAACTAGTGTCACAGTAATGGTTCAAAGCATAGACAGTAAGAAGAGTCAGACGTCTTGTACTTAAGTCGGCATTGTGCCTTTTGTATTTAATTCCGATGCAATTTCTGTGTTTCATCGTCAAAACGAAGACCCAAGGGATACAGTAGACCTGCAGTGAGGCATCGGAATCTATTACTAGTGTCACTGGAATGGTTCAAAATATAGACAGTTAAAAGAGTCAGTCTTCTTGTACTTAAGTCGGCATTGTGCCTTTTGTATTTAATTCCGATGCAATTTCTGTGTTTCATCGTCAATAAGAAGGTCCAAGGGATACAGTAAACCTCAAGAGAAGCATCGGAATCTATAACAAGTGTCACAGGAATGGTTCAAAATATAGACATTGGGAAGAGTCAGTCTTCTTGTACTTAAGTCGGCATTGTGCCTTTTCTATTTAATTCCGATGCAATTTCTGTGTTTCATCGTCAAAAAGAAGGTCAGAGGGACACAGTAAACCTGAAGTGAAGCATCGGAATCTATAACTAATGTCACAGGAATGGTTCAAATCATAGTCAGTAAGAGGAGTCAGTCTTTTTGTACTTAAGTCGGCATTGAGCCTTTTGTGTTTAATTCCGATGCAATTTCTGTATTTCATCGTAAATATGAAGGTCCAAGGGATACAGTAGACCTGAAATGACGCATCGGAATCTATAGCTAGTGACACAGGAATGGTTCCAAACATAGACAGTAAGAAGAGTCAGTCTTCTTGTACTTAAGACGGGGTTGTGCCTATTGTATTTAATTCCGATGCAATTTCTGTGTTTCATCGTCAATAAGAAGGTCCAGGGGATACAGTAAACCTGAAGTGAAGCATCGGAATCTATTACTAGTGTCACAGAAATATTCAAAGCATAGACAGTAAGAGGGGTCGGTCTTCTTGTACTTAAGACGGCATTGTGCCTTTTGTATTTAATTCCGATGCAATTTCTGTGTTTCATCGTCAATAAGAAGGTCACAGGAATACAGTAAACCTGAAGTGAAGCATCCGAATCTATAACTAGGGTCACAGGAATGGTTCAAAACATAGACAGTAAGATGAGTCAGTCTTCTTCCACTTAAGTCGGCATTGTGCCTTTATTTATTTAATTCCGATGCAATTTCTGTGTTTCATCGTCAATAAGAAGCTCTAAGGGATACAGTAAACCTCAAGTGAAGCATTATAATCTATAACTAGTGTCACAGGAACGTTTCAAACATAGTCAGTAGGAAGAGTTTGTCTTCATGTACTTATGTCGGCATTGTGCCTTTTGTATTTAATTCCGATGCAATTTCTGTGTTTCATCGTGAGTAAGAAGGTCCAAGGGATACAGTAAACCTGAAGTGAAGCATCGTAATCTATAACTAGTGACACAGGAATGGTTCAAAACATTGACTGTAGGAAGAGTCAGTCTTCTTATACTTAAGTCGGCTTTGTGCCTTTTGTATTTAATTTCGTTGCAATTTCTGTGTTTCATCGTCAATAGGACGGTCCAAGCGATACAGTAAACCTGAAGTGAAGCATCGGAATCTATAACTAGTGTCACAGGAATGGTTCAAAACAAAGTCAGTAAGAAGAGCCAGTCTTCTTATCCTTAAGTCGGCATTGTGCCTTTTGTATTTAATTCCGATGCAATTTCTGTGTTTCATCGTCACTAAGAAGGTCCAGGGGATACAGTAAACCTGAAGTGAAGCATCGGAATCTATAACTAGTGTCACAGGAATGGTCAAAACATAATCAGTAAGAAGAGTCAATCTTCTTGTACTTGAGTCGGCATTGTGCCTTTTCTATTTAATTCCGATGCAATTTCTGTGTTTCATCGTCAATAACAAGGTCCAAGGGATACAGTAAACCTGGAGTGAAGCATCGGAATCTATAACTAGTGTCAATGGAATGGTTCAAATCATAGACAGTAAGAAGAGTCAGTCTTCTTATACTTAAGTCGGCATTCTTCCTTTTGTATTTAATTCCGATGCAATTTCTGTGTTTCATCGTCAATAAGAAAGTCCAAGGGGTTACAGAAAACCTGGAGTGAAGCATCGGAATCTATAACTAGTGTCACAGTAATGGTTCAAAACATAGACAGTAAGAAGAGTCAGACGTCTTGTACTTAAGTCGGCATTCTGCATTTTGTATTTCATTCCGATGCAATTTCTGTGTTTCATCGTCAAGAAGAAGACCCAAGGGATGCAGTAGTCCTGCAATGAAGCATCGGAATCGATTACTAGTGTCACAGGAATGGTTCAAAATATAGACAGTAAGATGAGTCAGTCTTCTTGTACTTAAGTCGGCATTCTGCCTTTTGTATTTAATTCCGATGCAATTTATGTGTTTCTTCGTCAATTAGAAGGTCAGAGGGATACAGTAAACCTGAAGTGAAGCATTGCAATCTATAACTAGTGTCACAGGAATGGTTCAAATCATAGTCAGTAAGAAGTGTCAGTCTTCTTGTACTTAAGTCGGCATTGTGCCTTTTGTATTTAATTCCGATGCAATTTCTGTGTTTCATGGTCAATAAGAAGGTCCAAGGGATACATTAAACCTGAGGTGAAGTATCAGAATCTATTACTAGTGTCACAGAAATATTCAAAGCATAGACAGTAAGAAAAGTCAGTTGTCTTGTACTTAACTCGGCATTGTGCCTTTTCTATTTAATTCCAAAGCTGTTTCTGTGTTTCATCGTCAATAAGAAGGTCCAAGGGATACAGTAAACCTCAAGTGAAGCATCGGAGTCCATAACTAGTGTCACAAGAATGGTTCAAAACATAGACAGTGGGAAGCGTCTGTCTTCTTGTACTTAAGTCGGCATTGTGCCTTTTCTATTTAATTCCGATGCAATTTCTGTGTTTCATCGTCAATAAGAAGGTCCAGGGGATACAGTACACCTGAAGTGAAGCATCGGAATCTATAACTAGTGTCACAGGAATGGTACAAATCATAGTCAGTAAGAGGAGTCCGTCTTTTTGTACTTAAGTCGGCATTCTGTCTTTTGTGTTTAATTCCGATGCAATTTCTGTGTTTCATCGTCAATAAGAAGGTCCAAGGGATACAGTAAACCTCAAGTGAAGCATCGGAATCTATGACTAATGTCACAGGAACGGTTCAAACATAGTCAGTAGGAAGAGTTGGTCTTCATGTACTTATGTCGGCATTGTGCCTTTTGTATTTAATTCCGATGCAATTTCTGTGTTTCATCGTCAATAAGAAGGTCCGAGGGATACAGTAAACCTGAAGTGAAGCATCGTAATCTATAATTAGTGACACAGGAATGGTTCAAAACATAGACTGTAGGAAGAGTCAGTCTTCATGTACATAAGTCGACACTGTGCCTTTTGGATTTAATTCCGATGCAATTTCTGTGTTTCATCGTCAATAGGACGATCCAAGCGATACAGTAAACCTGAAGTGAAGAATCGGAATGTATAACTAGTGTCACAGGGATGGTTCAAAACAAAGTCAGTAAGAAGAGCCAGTCTTCTTATCCTTAAGTCGGCATTGTGAATTTTGTATTTAATTCCGATGCAATTTCTGTGTTTCATCGTCAATAAGAGGGTCCATGGGATACAGTAAACCAGGAGTGTAGCATCGGAGTCTATAACTAGTGTCACAGGAATGGTTCAAATCATAGACTGTAAGAAAAGTCAGTCTTCTTGTCCTTAAGTCGGCATTGTGCCTTTTGTATTTCATTCCGATGCAATTTCTGTGTTTCATCGTCAATAAGAAGGACCAAGGGATACAGTAAACCTGGAGTGAAGCATCGGAATCTATAACTAGTGTCACAGTAGTGGTTCAAACATCCTCAGTAGGAAGAGTCGGTCTTCATGTACTTAAGTCGGCATTGTGCCTTTTGTATTTAATTCCGATGCAATTTCTGTGTTTCATCGTCAATAAGCAGGTCCAAGGGATACAGTAAACCTTTAGTGAAGCATTGGAATCTATAAATAGTGTCACGGGAATGGTTCAAAAAATAGACAGTAAGAAGAGTCAGTCTTCTTGTACTTAAGTCGACATTGTGCCTTTTCTATTTAATTCCGATGCAATTTCTGTGTTTCATCGTCAATAAGCAGGTCAGAGGGATACAGCAAACCTGAAGTGAAGCATCGGAATCTAAAACTAGTGTCACAGGAATGGATCAAAACATAGACAGTAGGAAGAGTCAGTCTTCCTGTACTTAAGTCGGTATTGTGCCTTTTGTATTTAATTCCGAGGCAATTTCTGTGTTTCATCGTCAATAAGCAGGTCCAAGGGATACAATAAACCTGAAGTGAAGCATCGGAATCTATAACTAGTGTCACAGGAATGATTCAAAACATAGACAGTAGGAAGAGTCAGTCTTCTTGTACTTAAGTCGGCATTGTGCCTTTTCTATTTAGTTCCGATGCAATTTCTGTGTTTCATCGTCAATAAGAAGGTCAGAGGGATACAGCAAACCTGAGGTGAAGCATCGGAATCTATAACTATTGTCACAGGAATGGTTAAAACATAGTCAGTAATAAGAGTCAGTGTTCTTGTACTTAAGTCGGCATTGTACCTTTTCTATTTAATTCCGATGCGATTTCTATGTTTCATCGTCAATAACAAGGTCCAAGGGATACAGTAAACCTGGAGTGAAGCATCGGAATCTATAACTGGTGTCAATGGAATGGTTCAAAACATAGACAGTAAGAAGAGTCAGTCTTCTTGTACTTAAATCGGCATTGTGCCTTTTGTATTTAATTCCGATGCAATTTCTGTGTTTCTTCGTCAATAAGAAAGTCAGAGGGATACAGTAAACCTGAAGTGAAGCATCGGAATCTATAGCTAGTGTCACAGGAATGGTTCAAATCATAGTCAGTAAGAAGAGTCAATCTTTTAGTCCTTAAGTCGGCATTGTGCCTTTTGTATTTAATTCCGATGCAATTTCTGTGTTTCATCGTCAATAAGTAGGTCCAAGGGATACAGTAAACCTGGAGTGAAGCATCGGAATCTATAATTAGAGTCACAGGAATGGTTCAAAACATAGACAGTAAGAAGAGTCAGTCTTGTTGTACTTAATTCTGCATTGTGCCTTTTGTATTTAATTCCGATGCAATTTCTGTGTTTCATCGTCAATAAGAAGGTCCAAGGGATACAGTAAACCTGACGTGAAGCATCGGAATTTATAACTAGTGTCACAGGAAAGGTTCAAAACATAGTAAGAAGAGTCAGTCTTCTTGTACTTAAGTCGGCATTGTGCCTATTGTATTTAATTCCGAAGTTATTTCTGTGTTTCATCGTCAATAAGAAGGACCAAGGGATACAGAAATCCTGAAGTGAAGCATCGGAATCTATAACTAGTGACACACTAATGGTTCAAAGCATAGTCAGTAAGAATAGTAAGTCTTCTTGCACTAAAGTCATCATTGTGCATATTCTATTTGATTCTGATGCAATTTCTGTGTTTCATGGTCAATTTGAAGGTCCAAGGTATACAGTAAACCTGAGGTGAAGCATCAGAATCTATTACTAGTGTCACAGGAATATTCAAAGCATAGACAGTAAGAAAAGTCAGTTGTCTTGTACTTAACTCGGCATTGTGCCTTTTCTATTTAATTCCAAAGTAATTTCTGTGTTTCATCGTCAATAAGAAGGTCCAAGGGATACAGTAAACCTCAAGTGAAGCATCGGAATCTATAACTAGTGTAACAAGAATGGTTCAAAACATAGACAGTGGGAAGAGTCAGTCTTCTTGTACTTAAGTCGGCATTGTGGATTTTCTATTTAATTCCGATGCAATTTCTGTGTTTCATCGTCAATAAGAAGGTCCAAGGGATACAGTAAACCTCAAGTGAAGCATGGGAATCTATAACTAGTGTCACAGGAATGGTTCAAAACATAGACAGTGGGAAGAGTCAGTCTTCTTGTACTTAAGTCGGCATTGTGCCTTTTCTATTTAATTCCGATGCAATTTCTGTGTTTCATCGTCAAAAAGAATGTCAGAGGGATACAGTAAACCTGAAGTGAAGCATCGGAATCTATAACTAGTGTCACAGGAATGGTTCAAATCATAGTCAGTAAGAGGAGTCCGTCTTTTTGTACTTAAGTCGGCATTCCGCATTTTGTGTTTAATTCCGATGCAATTTCTGTATTTCATCGTAAATAAGAAGGTCCAAGGGATGCAGTAAACCTGAAATGACGCCTCGGAATCTATAACTAGTGTCACAGGAATGGTTCAAAGCATAGACAGTAAGAAGGGTCAGTCTTCTGGTACTTAAGACGGCGTTGTGCCTTTTGTATTTAATTCCGATGCAATTTCTGCGATTCATCGTCAATAAGAAGGTCCAAGGAATACAGTAAACCTGAAGTGAAGCATCGGAATCTATAACTAGTGTCACAGGAATGGTTCAAAACAAAGTCAGTAAGAAGAGCCAGTCTTCTTATCCTTAAGTCGCCATTGTGCCTTTTGTTATTAATTCCGATGCAATTTCTGTGTTTCATCGTCAATAAGAAGGTCCAGGGGATACAGTAAACCTGAAGTGAAGCATCGGAATCTATAACTAGTGTCACAGGAATGGTCAAAACATAGTCAGTAAGAAGAGTCAGTCTTCTTGTACTTACGTCGGCATTGTGCCTTTTCTATTTAATTCCGATGCAATTTCTGTGTTTCATCGTCAATAAGAAAGTCCAAGGGATACAGTAAACCTCAAGTGAAGCATCGGAATCTATGACTAGTGTCACAGGAACGGTTCAAACATAGTCAGTAGGAAGAGTTGGTCTTCATGTACTTATGTCGGCATTGTGCCATTTGTATTTAATTCCGATGCAATTTCTGTGTTTCTTCGTCAATAAGAAGGACCAAGGGATACAGTAAACCTGAAGTGAAGCATCGTAATCTATAACTAGTGACACAGGAATGGTTCAAAACATAGACTGTAGGAAGAGTCAGTCTTCTTGTACATAAGTCGACACTGTGCCTTTTGTATTTAATTCCGATGCAATTTCTGTGTTTCATCGTCAATAGGACGGTCCAAGCGATACAGCAAAACCTGAAGTGAAGAATCGGAATGTATAACTAGTGTCACAGGAATTGTTCAAAACAAAGTCAGTAAGAAGAGCCAGTCTTCTTATCCTTAAGTCGGCGTTGTGAATTTTGTATTTAATTCCGATGCAATTTCTGTGTTTCATCGTCAATAAGAAGGTCCATGGGATACAGTAAACCAGGAGTGTAGCATCGGAGTCTATAACTAGTGTCACTGGAATGGTTCAAATCATAGACTGTAAGAAGAGTCAGTCTTCGTGTACTTAAGTTGGCATTTTGTCTTTTGTACTTAATTCCGATGCAATTTCTGTGTTTCATCGTCAATAAGAAGGTCCAGGGGATACAGTAAACCTGAAGTGAAGCATCGGAATCTATAGCTAGTGTCACAGGAATGGTTCAAAATATAGTCAGTAATAAGAGTCAGTCTTCTTGTCCTTAAGTCGGCATTGTGCCTTTCGTATTTATTTCCGATGCAATTTCTGTGTTTCATCGTCAATAAGAAGGACCAAGGGATACAGTAAACCTGGAGTGAAGCATCGGAATCTATAACTAGTGTCACAGGAGTGGTTCAAAACATCGTCAGTAGGAAGAGTCGGTCTTCATGTACTTAAGTCGGCATTGTGCCTTTTGTATTTAATTCCGATGCAATTTCTGTGTTTCATCGTCAATAAGCAGGTCCAAGGGATACAGTAAACCTTTAGTGAAGCATTGGAATCTATAACTAGTGTCACAGGAATGGTTCAATTAATAGACAGTAAGAAGTGTCAGACTTCTTTTACTGAAGTCGGCATTGTGCCTTTTGTATTTAATTCCGATGCAATTTCTGTGTTTCATCGTCAATAAGAAGGTCCAAGGGATACAGTAAACCTGGAGTAAAGCATCGGAGTCTATAACTAGTGTCACAGGACTGGTTCAAAAATAGACAGTAAGAAGAATCAGTCTTCTTGTACTTAATTCGGCATTGTGCCTTTTGTATTTAATTCCGATTCAATTTCTGTGTTTCATCGTCAATAAGAAGGTCAGAGGGATACAGTAATCCTGAAGTGAAGCATCGGAATCCATAACTAGGGTCACATGAATGGTTCAAATCATAGTGAGTAAGAAGAGTCAGTCTTCGTGTACTTAAGTCGGCATTGTGCCCTTTGTATTTAATTCCGATGCAATTTCTGTGTTTCATCGTCAATAAGAAGGTCCAAGGGATGCAGTAAACCTGGAGTGAAGCATCATAATCTTTTACCAGTGTCACAGGGACGGTTCAAAACATAAGCAGTAAGATGAGTCAGTATTCTTGTACTTAAGTCGGCGTTGTGCTTTTTGTATTTATTTCCGATGCAATTTCTGTGTTTCATCGTCACTAAGAAGGTCCAAGGGATACAGTAATCCTGAAGTTAAGCATCGGGATCCATAACTAGTGTCACAGGAATGGTTGAAAGCATAGTCAGTAAGAAGAGTCAGTCTTCTTGTCCTTAAGTCGGCATTGTGCCTCTTGTATTTAGTTCCGATGCAATTTATGTGTTTCATCTTCAATAAGAAGGTCCAAGGGGTTACAGTAAACCTGGAGTGAAGCATCGGAATCTATAACTAGTGTCACAGTAATGGTTCAAAGCATAGACAGTAAGAAGAGTCAGACGTCTTGTACTTAAGTCGGCATTGTGCCTTTTGTATTTAATTCCGATGCAATTTCTGTGTTTCATCGTCAAAACGAAGACCCAAGGGATACAGTAGACCTGTAGTGAGGCATCGGAATCTATTACTAGTGTCACTGGAATGGTTCAAAATATAGACAGTTAAAAGAGTCAGTCTTCTTGTACTTAAGTCGGCATTGTGCCTTTTGTATTTAATTCCGATGCAATTTCTGTGTTTCATCGTCAATAAGAAGGTCCAAGGGATACAGTAAACCTCAAGAGAAGCATCGGAATCTATAACAAGTGTCACAGGAATGGTTCAAAATATAGACATTGGGAAGAGTCAGTCTTCTTGTACTTAAGTCGGCATTGTGCCTTTTCTATTTAATTCCGATGCAATTTCTGTGTTTCATCGTTAAAAAGAAGGTCAGAGGGACACAGTAAACCTGAAGTGAAGCATCGGAATCTATAACTAATGTCACAGGAATGGTTCAAATCATAGTCAGTAAGAGGAGTCAGTCTTCTTGTACTTAAGTCGACATTGTGCCTTTTGTATTTAATTCCGGGTCAATTTCTGTGTTTCATCGTCAATAAGAAGGTCCAAGTGATACAGTAAACCTGGAGTGAAGCATCGGAATCTATAACTAGAGTCACAGGAATGGTTCAAATCATAGACAGTAAGAAGTGTCAGACTTCTTTTACTTAAGTCGGCATTGTACCTTTTGTATTTAATTCCGATGCAATTTCTGTGTTTCATCGTCAATAAGAAGGTCCAAGGGATACAGTAAACCTGGAGTAAAGCATCGGAGTCTATAACTAGTGTCACAGGACTGGTTCAAAAATAGACAGTAAGAAGAATCAGTCTTCTTGTACTTAATTCGGCATTGTGCCTTTTGTATTTAATTCCGATTCAATTTCTGTGTTTCATCGTCAATAAGAAGGTCAGAGGGATACAGTAATCCTGAAGTGAAGCATCGGAATCCATAACTAGGGTCACAGGAATGGTTCAAATCATAGTGAGTAAGAAGAGTCAGTCTTCGTGTACTTAAGTCGGCATTGTGCCCTTTGTATTTAATTCCGATGCAATTTCTGTGTTTCATCGTCAATAAGAAGGTCCAAGGGATGCAGTAAACCTGGAGTGAAGCATCATAATCTTTAACCAGTGTCACAGGGACGGTTCAAAACATAAGCAGTAAGATGAGTCAGTATTCTTGTACTTAAGTCGGCGTTGTGCTTTTTGTATTTATTTCCGATGCAATTTCTGTGTTTCATCGTCACTAAGAAGGTCCAAGGGATACAGTAATCCTGAAGTTAAGCATCGGGATCCATAACTAGTGTCACAGGAATGGTTGAAAGCATAGTCAGTAAGAAGAGTCAGTCTTCTTGTCCTTAAGTCGGCATTGTGCCTCTTGTATTTAGTTCCGATGCAATTTATGTGTTTCATCTTCAATAAGAAGGTCCAAGGGGTTACAGTAAACCTGGAGTGAAGCATCGGAATCTATAACTAGTGTCACAGTAATGGTTCAAAGCATAGACAGTAAGAAGAGTCAGACGTCTTGTACTTAAGTCGGCATTGTGCCTTTTGTAATTAATTCCGATGCAATTTCTGTGTTTCATCGTCAAAACGAAGACCCAAGGGATACAGTAGACCTGCAGTGAGGCATCGGAATCTATTACTAGTGTCACTGGAATGGTTCAAAATATAGACAGTTAAAAGAGTCAGTCTTCTTGTACTTAAGTCGGCATTGTGCCTTTTGTATTTAATTCCGATGCAATTTCTGTGTTTCATCGTCAATAAGAAGGTCCAAGGGATACAGTAAACCTCAAGAGAAGCATCGGAATCTATAAGAAGTGTCACAGAAATGGTTTAAAATATAGACATTGGGAAGAGTCAGTCTTCTTGTACTTAAGTCGGCATTGTGCCTTTTCTATTTAATTCCGATGCAATTTCTGTGTTTCATCGTCAAAAAGAAGGTCAGAGGGACACAGTAAACCTGAAGTGAAGCATCGGAATCTATAACTAATGTCACAGGAATGGTTCAAATCATAGTCAGTAAGAGGAGTCAGTCTTTTTGTACTTAAGTCGGCATTGAGCCTTTTGTGTTTAATTCCGATGCAATTTCTGTACTTCATCGTAAATAAGAAGGTCCAAGGGATACAGTAGACCTGAAATGACGCATCGGAATCTATAGCTAGTGACACAGGAATGGTTCCAAACATAGACAGTAAGAAGAGTCAGTCTTCTTGTACTTAAGACGGGGTTGTGCCTATTGTATTTAATTCCGATGCAATTTCTGTGTTTCATCGTCAATAAGAAGGTCCAAGGGATACAGTAAACCTCAAGTGAAGCATCGGAATGTATAACTAGTGTCACAGGAACGGTTAAAACATTGCCAGTAGGAAGAGTTGGGCTTCATGTACTTATGTCGGCATTGTGCCTTTTGTATTTAATTCCGATACAATTTCTGTGTTTCATCGTCAATAAGAAGGTCCAAGGGATACAGTAAACTTGAAGTGAAGCATCATAATCTATAACTAGTGACACAGGAATAGTTCAAAACATAGACTGTAGGAAGAGTCAGTCTTATTGTACTTAAGTTGGCACTGTGCTTTTTGTATATAATTCCGATGCAATTTCTGTGTTTCATCGTCAATAGGACGGTCCAAGCGATACAGTAAATATGAAGTGAAGCATCGGAATCTATAACTAGTGTCACAGGAATGGTTCAAAACAAAGTCAGTAAGAAGAGCCAGTCTTCTTATTCTTAAGTCGGCATTGTGCCTTTTGTATTTAATTCCGATGCAATTTCTGTGTTTCATCGTCAATAAGAAGGTCCATGGGATACAGTAAACCTGAAGTGTAGCATCGGAGTCTATAACTAGTGTCACAGGAATGGTTCAAATCATAGACTGTAAGAAGAGTCAGTCTTCGTGTACTTGAGTGGGCATTTTGCCTTTTGTATTTAATTCCGAAGCAATTTCTGTGTTTCATCGTCAATAAGAAGGTCCAGGGGATACAGTAAACCTGAAGTGAAGCATCGGAATCTATTACTAGTGTCACAGAAATATTCAAAGCATAGACAGTAAGAGGGGTCGGTCTTCTTGTACTTAAGACGGCATTGTGCCTTTTGTATTTAATTCCGATGCAATTTCTGTGTTTCATCGTCAATAAGAAGGTCACAGGGATACAGTAAACCTGAAGTGAAGCATCCGAATCTATAACTAGGGTCACAGGAATGGTTCAAAACATAGACAGTAAGATGAGTCAGTCTTCTTCCACTTAAGTCGGCATTGTGCCTTTATTTATTTAATTCCGATGCAATTTCTGTGTTTCATCGTCAATAAGAAGGTCTAAGGGATACAGTAAACCTCAAGTGAAGCATTATAATCTATAACTAGTGTCACAGGAACGTTTCAAACATAGTCAGTAGGAAGAGTTTGTCTTCATGTACTTATGTCGGCATTGTGCCTTTTGTATTTAATTCCGATGCAATTTCTGTGTTTCATCGTGAGTAAGAAGGTCCAAGGGATACAGTAAACCTGAAGTGAAGCATCGTAATCTATAACTAGTGACACAGGAATGGTTCAAAGCATTGACTGTAGGAAGAGTCAGTCTTCTTGTACTTAAGTCGGCATTGTGCCTTTTGTATTTAATTTCGTTGCAATTTCTGTGTTTCATCGTCAATAGGACGGTCCAAGCGATACAGTAAACCTGAAGTGAAGCATCGGAATCTATAACTAGTGTCACAGGAATGGTTCAAAACAAAGTCAGTAAGAAGAGCCAGTCTTCTTATCCTTAAGTCGGCATTGTGCCTTTTGTATTTAATTCCGATGCAATTTCTGTGTTTCATCGTCACTAAGAAGGTCCAGGGGATACAGTAAACCTGAAGTGAAGCATCGGAATCTATAACTAGTGTCACAGGAATGGTCAAAACATAATCAGTAAGAAGAGTCAATCTTCTTGTACTTGAGTCGGCATTGTGCTTTTTCTATTTAATTCCGATGCAATTTCTGTGTTTCATCGTCAATAACAAGGTCCAAGGGATACAGTAAACCTGGAGTGAAGCATCGGAATCTATAACTAGTGTCAATGGAATGGTTCAAATCATAGACAGTAAGAAGAGTCAGTCTTCTTGTACTTAAGTCGGCATTCTTCCTTTTGTATTTAATTCCGATGCAATTTCTGTGTTTCATCGTCAATAAGAAAGTCCAAGGGGTTACAGAAAACCTGGAGTGAAGCATCGGAATCTATAACTAGTGTCACAGTAATGGTTCAAAACATAGACAGTAAGAAGAGTCAGACGTCTTGTACTTAAGTCGGCATTCTGCATTTTGTATTTAATTCCGATGCAATTTCTGTGTTTCATCGTCAAAAAGAAGAACCAAAGGATGCAGTAGACCTGCAGTGAAGCATCGGAATCGATTACTAGTGTCACAGGAATGGTTCAAAATATAGACAGTAAGATGAGTCAGTCTTCTTGTACTTAAGTCGGCATTCTGCCTTTTGTATTTAATTCCGATGCAATTTATGTGTTTCTTCGTCAATTCGAAGGTCAGAGGGATACAGTAAACCTGAAGTGAAGCATTGCAATCTATAACTAGTGTCACAGGAATGGTTCAAATCATAGTCAGTAAGAAGTGTCAGTCTTCTTGTACTTAAGTCGGCATTGTGCCTTTTGTATTTAATTCCGATGCAATTTCTGTGTTTCATGGTCAATAAGAAGGTCCAAGGGATACATTAAACCTGAGGTGAAGAATCAGAATCTATTACTAGTGTCACAGAAATATTCAAAGCATAGACAGTAAGAAAAGTAAGTTGTCTTGTACTTAACTCGGCATTGTGCCTTTTCTATTTAATTCCAAAGCAATTTCTGTGTTTCATCGTCAATAAGAAGGTCCAAGGGATACAGTAAACCTCAAGTGAAGCATCGGAGTCCATAACTAGTGTCACAAGAATGGTTCAAAACATAGACAGTGGGAAGCGTCAGTCTTCTTGTACTTAAGTCGGCATTGTGCCTTTTCTATTTAATTCCGATGCAATTTCTGTGTTTCATCGTCAATAAGAAGGTCCAGGGGATACAGTACACCTGAAGTGAATCATCGGAATCTATAACTAGTGTCACAGGAATGGTACAAATCATAGTCAGTAAGAGGAGTCCGTCTTTTTGTACTTAAGTCGGCATTCTGTCTTTTGTGTTTAATTCCGATGCAATTTCTGTGTTTCATCGTCAATAAGAAGGTCCAAGGGATACAGTAAACCTCAAGTGAAGCATCGGAATCTATGACTAATGTCACAGGAACGGTTCAAACATAGTCTGTAGGAAGAATTGGTCTTCATGTACTTATGTCGGCATTGTGCTTTTTGTATTTAATTCCGATGCAATTTCTGTGTTTCATCGTCAATAAGAAGGTCCGAGGGATACAGTAAACCTGAAGTGACGCATCGTAATCTATAATTAGTGACACAGGAATGGTTCAAAACATAGACTGTAGGAAGAGTCAGTCTTCATGTACTTAAGTCGACACTGTGCCTTTTGGATTTAATTCCGATGCAATTTCTGTGTTTCATCGTCAATAGGACGATCCAAGCGATACAGTAAACCTGAAGTGAAGAATCGGAATGTATAACTAGTGTCACAGGGATGGTTCAAAACAAAGTCAGTAAGAAGAGCCAGTCTTCTTATCCTTAAGTCGGCATTGTGAATTTTGTATTTAATTCAGATGCAATTTCTGTGTTTCATCGTCAATAAGAAGGTCCATGGGATACAGTAAACGAGGAGTGTAGCATCGGAGTCTATAACTAGTGTCACAGGAATGGTTCAAATCATAGACTGTAAGAAAAGTCAGTCTTCTTGTCCTTAAGTCGGCATTGTGCCTTTTGTATTTCATTCCGATGCAATTTCTGTGTTTCATCGTCAATAAGAAGGACCAAGGGATACAGTAAACCTGGAGTGAAGCATCGGAATCTATAACTAGTGTCACAGTAGTGGTTCAAACATCCTCAGTAGGAAGAGTCGGTCTTCATGTACTTAAGTCGGCATTGTGCCTTTTGTATTTAATTCCGATGCAATTTCTGTGTTTCATCGTCAATAAGCAGGTCCAAGGGATACAGTAAACCTTTAGTGAAGCATTGGAATCTATAAATAGTGTCACAATAATGGTTCAAAAAATAGACAGTAAGAAGAGTCAGTCTTCTTGTACTTAAGTCGACATTGTGCCTTTTCTATTTAATTCCGATGCAATTTCTGTGTTTCATCGTCAATAAGCAGGTCAGAGGGATACAGCAAACCTGAAGTCAAGCATCGTAATCTAAAACTAGTGTCACAGGAATGGATCAAAACATAGACAGTAGGAAGAGTCAGTCATCCTGTACTTAAGTCGGTATTGTGCCTTTTGTATTTAATTCCGAGGCAATTTCTGTGTTTCATCGTCAATAAGCAGGTCCAAGGGATACAATAAACCTGAAGTGAAGCATCGGAATCTATAACTAGTGTCACAGGAATGGTTCAAAACATAGACAGTAGGAAGAGTCAGTCTTCTTGTACTTAAGTCGGCATTGTGCCTTTTCTATTTAGTTCCGATGCAATTTCTGTGTTTCATCGTCAATAAGAAGGTCAGAGGGATACAGCAAACCTGAGGTGAAGCATCGGAATCTATAACTATTGTCACAGGAATGGTTAAAACATAGTCAGTAATAAGAGTCAGTGTTCTTGTACTTAAGTCGGCATTGTACCTTTTCTATTTAATTCCGATGCGATTTCTATGTTTCATCGTCAATAACAAGGTCCAAGGGATACAGTAAACCTGGAGTGAAGCATCGGAATCCATAACTGGTGTCAATGGAATGGTTCAAAACATAGACAGTAAGAAGAGTCAGTCTTCTTGTACTTAAATCGGCATTGTGCCTTTTGTATTTAATTCCGATGCAATTTCTGTGTTTCTTCGTCAATAAGAAAGTCAGAGGGATACAGTAAACCTGAAGTGAAGCATCGGAATCTATAGCTAGTGTCACAGGAATGGTTCAAATCATAGTCAGTAAGAAGAGTCAATCTTTTTGTCCTTAAGTCGGCATTGTGCCTTTAGTATTTAATTCCGATGCAATTTCTGTGTTTCATCGTCAATAAGAAGGTCCAAGGGATACAGTAAACCTGACGTGAAGCATCGGAATTTATAACTAGTGTCACAGGAAAGGTTCAAAACATAGTAAGAAGAGTCAGTCTTCTTGTACTTAAGTCGGCATTGTGCCTATTGTATTTAATTCCGAAGTTATTTCTGTGTTTCATCGTCAATAAGAAGGACCAAGGGATACAGTAATCCTGAAGTGAAGCATCGGAATCTATAACTAGTGACACAGGAATGGTTCAAAACATAGTCAGTAAGAATAGTAAGTCTTCTTGCACTAAAGTCATCATTGTGCATATTCTATTTGATTCTGATGCAATTTCTGTGTTTCATGGTCAATTTGAAGGTCCAAGGTATACAGTAAACCTGAGGTGAAGCATCAGAATCTATTACTAGTGTCACAGGAATATTCAAAGCATAGACAGTAAGAAAAGTCAGTTGTCTTGTAATTAACTCGGCATTGTGCCTTTTCTATTTAATTCCAAAGTAATTTCTGTGTTTCATCGTCAATAAGAAGGTCCAAGGGATGCAGTAAACCCGAAATGACGCCTCGGAATCTATAACTAGTGTCACAGGAATGGATCAAAGCATAGACAGTAAGAAATGTCAGTCTTCTGGTACTTAAGACGGCGTTGTGCCTTTTGTATTTAATTCCGATGCAATTTCTGCGATTCATCGTCAATAAGAAGGTCCAAGGAATACAGTAAACCTGAAGTGAAGCATCGGAATCTATAACTAGTGTCACAGGAATGGTTCAAAACAAAGTCAGTAAGAAGAGCCAGTCTTCTTATCCTTAAGTCGCCATTGTGCCTTTTGTTATTAATTCCGATGCAATTTCTGTGTTTCATCGTCAATAAGAAGGTCCAGGGGATACAGTAAACCTGAAGTGAAGCATCGGAATCTATAACTAGTGTCACAGGAATGGTCAAAACATAGTCAGTAAGAAGAGTCAGTCTTCTTGTACTTACGTCGGCATTGTGCCTTTTCTATTTAATTCCGATGCAATTTCTGTGTTTCATCGTCAATAAGAAAGTCCAAGGGATACAGTAAACCTCAAGTGAAGCATCGGAATCTATGACTAGTGTCACAGGAACGGTTCAAACATAGTCAGTAGGAAGAGTTGGTCTTCATGTACTTATGTCGGCATTGTGCCATTTGTATTTAATTCCGATGCAATTTCTGTGTTTCTTCGTCAATAAGAAGGACCACGGGATACAGTAAACCTGAAGTGAAGCATCGTAATCTGTAACTAGTGACACAGGAATGTTTCAAAACATAGACTGTAGGAAGAGTCAGTCTTCTTGTACATAAGTCGACACTGTGCCTTTTGTATTTAATTCCGATGCAATTTCTGTGTTTCATCGTCAATAGGACGGTCCAAGCGATACAGCAAAACCTGAAGTGAAGAATCGGAATGTATAACTAGTGTCACAGGAATTGTTCAAAACAAAGTCAGTAAGAAGAGCCAGTCTTCTTATCCTTAAGTCGGCGTTGTGAATTTTGTATTTAATTCCGATGCAATTTCTGTGTTTCATCGTCAATAAGAAGGTCCATGGGATACAGTAAACCAGGAGTGTAGCATCGGAGTCTATAACTAGTGTCACAGGAATGGTTCAAATCATAGACTGTAAGAAGAGTCAGTCTTCGTGTACTTAAGTTGGCATTTTGTCTTTTGTATTTAATTCCGATGCAATTTCTGTGTTTCATCGTCAATAAGATGGTCCAGGGGATACAGTAAACCTGAAGTGAAGCATCGGAATCTATAGCTAGTGTCACAGGAATGGTTCAAAATATAGTCAGTAATAAGAGTCAGTCTTCTTGTCCTTAAGTCGGCATTGTGCCTTTTGTATTTATTTCCGATGCAATTTCTGTGTTTCATCGTCAATAAGAAGGACCAAGGGATACAGTAAACCTGGAGTGAAGCATCGGAATCTATAACTAGTGTCACAGGAATGGTTCAAAACATCGTCAGTAGGAAGAGTCGGTCTCCATGTACTTAAGTCGGCATTGTGCCTTTTGTATTTAATTCCGATGCAATTTCTGTGTTTCATCGTCAATAAGCAGGTCCAAGGGATACAGTAAACCTTTAGTGAAGCATTGGAATCTATAACTAGTGTCACAGGAATGGTTCAATTAATAGACAGTAAGAAGAGTCAGTCTTCCTGTACTTAAGTCGACATTGTGCCTTTTCTATTTAGTTCCGATGCAATTTCTGTGTTTCATCGTCAATAAGAAGGTCATAGGGATACAGCAAACCTGAAGTGAAGCATCGGAATCTATAACTGGTGTCAATGGAATGGTTCATATCATAGACAGTAAGAAGAGTCAGTCTTCTTTTCCTTAAGTCGGCATTGTGCCTATTGTATTTAATTCCGATGCAATTTCTGTGTTTCATCGTCAATAAGAAGGTCAGAGGGATACAGTATACCTGGAGTGTAGCATCGGAATCTATAACTAGTGTCACAGGAATGGTTCAAATCATAGACAGTAAGAAGAGTCAGTCCTCGTGTACTTAAGTCGGCATTTTGCCTTTTGTATTTAATTCCGATGCAATTTCTGTGGTTCATCGTCAATAAGAAGATGTAAGGGATACAGTAAAACCTGAGGTGAAGCATCGGAATCTATAACTATTGTCACAGGAATGGTTAAAACATAGTCAGTAATAAGAGTCAGTGTTCTTGTACTTAAGTCGGCGTTGTACCTTTTCTATTTAATTCCGATGCGATTTCTATGTTTCATCGTCAATAACAATGTCCAAGGGATACAGTAAACCTGGAGTGAAGCATCGAAATCTATAACTGGTGTCAATGGAATTTTTCAAACATAGACAGTAAGAAGAGTCAGTCTTCTTGTACTTAAGTCGGCATTGTGCCTTTTGTATTTTATTCTGATGCAATTTCTGTGTTTTTTCGTCAATAAGAAGGTCAGAGGGATACAGTAAACCTGAAGTGAAGCATCGGAATCTATAGCTAGTGTCACAGGAATGGTTCAAATCATAGTCAGTATGAGGAGTCCGTCTTTTTGTACTTAAGTCGGCATTCCGACTTTTGTGTTTAATTCCGATGCAATTTCTGTATTTCATCGTAAATAAGAAGGTCCAAGGGATGCAGTAAACCTGAAATGACGCATCGGAATCTATAACTAGTGTCACAGGAATGGTTCAAAGCATAGACAGTAAGAAGGGTCGGTCTTCTTGTACTTAAGACGGCGTTGTGCCTTTTGTATTTAATTCCGATGCAATTTCTGCGATTCATCGTCAATAAGAAGGTCCAAGGGATACAGTAAAGCTGAAGTGAAGCATCGGAATCTATAACTAGTGTCACAGGAATGGTTCAAAACAAAGTCAGTAAGAAGAGCCAGTCTTCTTATCCTTAAGTAGCCATTGTGCCTTTTGTTTTTAATTCCGATGCAATTTCTGTGTTTCATCGTCAATAAGAAGGTCCAGAGGATACAGTAAACCTGAAGTGAAGCATCGGAATCTATAACTAGTGTCACAGGAATGGTCAAAACATAGTCAGTAAGAAGAGTCAGTCTTCTTGTACTTACGTCGGCATTGTGCCTTTTCTATTTAATTCCGATGCAATTTCTGTGTTTCATCGTCAATAAGAAAGTCCAAGGGATACAGTAAACCTCAAGTGAAGCATGGGAATCTATAACTAGTGTCACAGGAATGGTTCAAAACATAGACAGTGGGAAGAGTCAGTCTTCTTGTACTTAAGTCGGCATTGTGCCTTTTCTATTTAATTCCGATGCAATTTCTGTGTTTCATCGTCAAAAAGAATGTCAGAGAGATACAGTAAACCTTTAGTGAAGCATTGGAATCTATAACTAGTGTCACAGGAATGGTTCAAATAATAGACATTAAGAACAGTCAGTCTTCTTGTACCTAAGTCTACATTGTGCCTTTTCTATTTAGTTCCGATGCAATTTCTGTGTTTCATCGTCAATAAGAAGGTCAGAGGGATACAGCAAACCTGAAGTGAAACATCGGAATCTATAACTGGTGTCAATGGAATGGTTCAAATCATAGACAGTAAGAAGAGTCAGTCTTCTTGTCCTTAAGTCGGCATTGTGCCTATTGTATTTAATTCCGATGCAATTTCTGTGTTTCATCGTCAATAAGATGGTCAGAGGGATACAGTATACCTGGAGTGTAGCATCGGAATCTATAACTAGTGTCACAGGAATGGTTCAAATCATAGACAGTAAGAAGAGTCAGTCCTCGTGTACTTAAGTCGGCATTTTGCCTTTTGTATTTAATTCCGATGCAATTTCTGTGGTTCATCCTCAATAAGAAGATCCAAGGGATACAGTAAACCTGAGGTGAAGTATCGGAATCTATAACTATTGTCACAGGAATGGTTAAAACATAGTCAGTAATAAGAGTAAGTGTTCTTGTACTTAAGTCGGCATTGTACCTTTTCTATTTAATTCCGATGTGATTTCTATGTTTCATCGTCAATAACAAGGTCCAAGGGATACAGTAAACCTGGAGTGAAGCATCGGAATCTATAACTGGTGTCAATGGAATGGTTCAAAACATAGACAGTAAGAAGAGTCAGTCTTCTTGTACTTAAGTCGGCATTGTGCCTTTTGTATTTTATTCCGATGCAATTTCTGTGTTTCTTCGTCCATAAGAAGGTCAGAGGGATACAGTAAACCTGAAGTGAAGCATCGGAATCTATAGCTAGTGTCACAGGAATGGTTCAAATCATAGTCAGTAAGAAGAGTCAATCTTTTTGTCCTTAAGTCGGCATTGTGCCTTTTGTATATAATTCCGATGCAACTTCTGTGTTTCATCGTCAATAAAAAGGTCCAAGGGATACAGTAAACCTGGAGTGAAGCATCGGAATCTATAACTAGAGTCACAGGAATGGTTCAAAACATAGACAGTAAGAAGAGTCAGTCTTGTTGTACTTAATTCTGCATTGTCCCTTAAGTATTTAATTCCGATGCAATTTCTGTGTTTCATCGTCAATAAGAAGGTCCAAGAGATACAGTAAACCTGACGTGAAGCATCGGAATTTATAAATAGTGTCACAGGAAAGGTTCAAAGCATAGTAGGAAGAGTCAGTCTTCTTGTACTTAAGTCGGCATTGTGCCTTTTGTATTTAATTCCGAAGCTATTTCTGTGTTTCATCGTCAATAAGAAGGTCCAAGGGATACAGTAAACCTGGAGTGAAGCATCGGAATCTATAACTAGTGTCACAGGAATGGTTCAAATCATAGACAGTAAGAAGAGTCAGACTTCTTTTACTTAAGTCGGCATTGTGCCTTTTGTATTTAATTCCGACGCAATTTCTGTGTTTCATCGCCAATAAGACGGTCCACGGGATACAGTAAACCTGGAGTGAAGCATCGGAGTCTATACCTAGTGTCACAGGACTGGTTCAAAAATAGACAGTAAGAAGAGTCAGTCTTCTTGTACTTAATTCGGCATTGTGCGTTTTGTATTTAATTCCGATGCAATTTCTGTGTTTCATCGTCAATAAGAAGGTCAGAAGCATACAGTAAACCTGAAGTGATGCATCGGAATCCATAACTTGTGTCACAAGAATGGTTCAAAACATAGTCAGTAAGAAGAGTCAGTGTTCTTGTACTTAAGTCGGCCTTGTGCCTTTTGTATTTAATTCCGATGCAATTTCTGTGTTTCATCGTCTATAAGAAGGTCTAAGGGATACAGTAAACCTGGAGTGAAGCATCGGAATCTATAACTAGTGTCACAGGGACGGTTCAAAACATAGACAGTAAGATGAGTCAGTATTCTTGTACTTAAGTCGGCGTTGTGCATTTTGTATTTATTCCCGATGCAATTTCTGTGTTTCATCGTCACTAAGAAGGTCAGAGGGATACAGTAAACCTGAAGTGAAGCATCGGAATCTATAACTAGTGTCACAGGAATGGTACAAAGCATAGTCAGTAAGAAGAGTCAGTCTTCTTGTGCTTAAGTCGGCATTGTGCCTTTTGTATTGAATTCCGATGCAATTTCTGTGTTTCATCGTCAATAAGTAGGTCCAAGGGATACAGTAAACCTGAAGTGAAGCATCGGAGTCTATAACTAGTGTCACAGGAATGGTTCAAAGCCTAGCGTGTAAGAAGAGTCAGTCTTCTTGTACTTAAGTCGGCATTGTGTTTTTTGTATTTAATTCCGATGCAATTTCTGTGTTTCATCGTCAATAAGAAGGTCCAAGGGATACAGTAAACCTGAAGTGAAACATCGGAATCTATAACTACTGTCACAGGAATGGTTCAAAACATAGTCAGTAGGAAGAGTCAGTCTACTTGTACTTAAGTTTGCATTGTGCCTTTCGTATTTAATTCCGATGCAATTTCTGTGTTTCACCGCAATAAGAAGGTCAGAGGGATACAGTAAACCTGAAGTGAAGCATCGGAATCTATAACTAGTGTCTCAGGAATGGTTCAAAACATAGTCAGTAAGAAGAGTCAGTCTTCTTGTCCTTAAGTCGGTATTGTGCCTTTTATATTTAATTCCGATGCAATTTCTGTGGTTCATCGGCAATAAGGTCAGAGGGATACAGTAAACCTGAAGTGAAGAATCGGAATCTATAACTAGTGTCACAGGAATGGTTCAAAACATAGACAGTAGGAAGGGTCAGTCTTCTTGTACTTAAGTCAGCATTGTGCCTTTTCTATTTCATTCCGATGCAATTTCTGTGTATCATCGTCAATAAGAAGGTCCAAGAGATACAGTAAACCTGGAGTGAAGCATCGGAACCTATAACTAGTGTCACAGGAATGGTTCAAAACATAGACAGTAAGAAGAGTCAGTCTTCTTGTACTTAGGTCGACATTGTGACTTTTCTATTTAATTCCGATGCAAGTTCTGTGTTTCATCGTCCATAAGAAGGTCAGCGGGATACAATAAACCTGCAGTGAAGCATCGAAATCTACAGCTAGTGTCACAGGAATGGTTCAATACATAGTCGGTATGAACAGTCAGATTTCTTGTCCTTAAGTCGGCATTGTACCTTTTGAATTTAATTCCGATGCAATATCTGTGTTTCATCGTCAGTGAGAAGGTCCAAGTGATAGAGTAAACCTGGAGTTTAGCATCGGAATCTATAACTAGTGTCACAGGAATGGGTCAAAACATAGACAGTAAGACGAGTCAGTCTTCGTGTACTTAAGTCTTCATTTCGCCTTTTGTATATAATTCCGATGCAATTTCTGTCCTTCATCGTCAATAAGAAGGTCCAAGGGATACAGTAAACCTGAAGTGAATCATCGGAACCTATAACCAGTGTCACAGGAATGGTTCAAAACATAGTCAGTAAGAAGAGTCAGTCTTTTGTACTTAAGTCGTAATTGTGCCTTTTCTATTTAATTCCGATGCAATTTCTGTGTTTCATCAACAATAAGAAGGTCCAAGGGATACAGTAAACCTGAAGTGATGCATCGGAATCTACAACTAGTGTCACAGGAATGGTTCAAAACATAGAGAGTTAGAAGAGTCAGTCTTCTTGTACTTAAGTCGGCATTGTGCCATTTCTATTTAAATCCGATGCAATTTCTGTGTTTCATCGTCAATAAGAAGGTCAGAGGGATAGAGTAAACCTGAAGTGAAGCATCGGAATCTATAACTAGTGTCACAGGAATGGTTCAAAACATAGTCAGTAAGAAGAGTAAGTCTTCTTGTACTTAAGTTGGCATTGTGCCTTTCGTATTTAATTCCGATGCAATTTCTGTGTTTCACCGGCAATATGAAGGTCAGAGGGATACAGGATACCTGAAGTTAAGCATCGGAATCTATAACTAGTGTCACAGGAATGGTTCATATGTAGACAGTAAGAAGAGTCAGTCTTCGTGTACTTAAGTCTTCATTTCGCCTTTTGTATATAATTCCGATGCAATTTCTGTGTTTCACCGGCAATATGAAGGTCAGAGGGATACAGTAAACCTGGAGTGAAGCATCGGAATCTATAACTAGTGTAACAGTAATGGTTCAAAACATAGACAGTAAGAAGAGTCAGACGTCTTGTACTTAAGTCGGCATTGTGCCTTTTGTATTTAATTCCGATGCAATTTCTGTGTTTCATCGTCAATAAGAAGGTCAGAGGGATACAGTAAACCTGAAGTGAAGCATCGGAATCCAAAACTAGTGTCACAGGAATGATTCAAAACATAGACAGTAGGAAGAGTCAGTGTTCTTTTACTTAAGTCGGCATTGTGCATTTTGTATTTAATTCCGATGCAATTTCTGTGTTTCATCGTCAATAAGAAGGTCCAAGGTATACAGTAAACCTGAAGTGAAGCATCGGAATCTATAACAAGTGTCACAGGAATGGTTCAAAACATAGTCAGTAAGTAGAGTCAGTCTTCTTGTATTTAAGTCGGCACTGTGCCTTTTGTATTTAATTCCGATGCAATTTCTGTGTTTCATCGTCAATAAGAATTTTAAGGTATACAGTAAACCTGATGTGAAGCATCGCAATCTATAACTAGTGTCACAGGAATGGTTCAAAACATAGTCAGTAAGAAGAGTCAGTCTTCTTGTACTTAAGTCGGCATTGTGCATTTTCTATTTAATTCCGATGCAATTTCTGTGTTTCATCGTCAATAAGGAGGTCCAAGGGATACAGTAAACCTGGAGTGAAGAATCGGAATCTATAACTAGTGTCACAGGAATGGTTCAAACATAGACAGTAAGAAGAGTCAGTCTTCTTGTACTTAAGTCGGCATTGTGCCTTTTGTGTTTAATTCCGATGCAATTTCTGTGTTTCATCGTCAATAAGAAGGTCCAAGGTATACAGTAAACCTGGAGTGAAGCATCGGAATCTATAACTAGTGTCAATGGAATGGTTCAAAACATAGACAGTAAGAAGAGTCAGTCTCCTTGTACTTAAGTCGGCATTGTGCCTTTTGTGTTTAATTCCGATTCAATTTCTGTGTTTCATCGTCAATAAGAAGGTCCAAGGGATACAGTAAACCTGACGTGAAGCATCGGAATTTATAACTAGTGTCACAGGAAAGGTTCAAAACATAGTAAGAAGAGTCAGTCTTCTTGTACTTAAGTCGGCATTGTGCCTATTGTATTTAATTCCGAAGTTATTTCTGTGTTTCATCGTCAATAAGAAGGACCAAGGGATACAGTAATCCTGAAGTGAAGCATCGGAATCTATAACTAGTGACACAGGAATGGTTCAAAACATAGTCAGTAAGAATAGTAAGTCTTCTTGCACTAAAGTCATCATTGTGCATATTCTATTTGATTCTGATGCAATTTCTGTGTTTCATGGTCAATTTGAAGGTCCAAGGTATACAGTAAACCTGAGGTGAAGCATCAGAATCTATTACTAGTGTCACAGGAATATTCAAAGCATAGACAGTAAGAAAAGTCAGTTGTCTTGTAATTAACTCGGCATTGTGCCTTTTCTATTTAATTCCAAAGTAATTTCTGTGTTTCATCGTCAATAAGAAGGTCCAAGGGATGCAGTAAACCCGAAATGACGCCTCGGAATCTATAACTAGTGTCACAGGAATGGATCAAAGCATAGACAGTAAGAAATGTCAGTCTTCTGGTACTTAAGACGGCGTTGTGCCTTTTGTATTTAATTCCGATGCAATTTCTGCGATTCATCGTCAATAAGAAGGTCCAAGGAATACAGTAAACCTGAAGTGAAGCATCGGAATCTATAACTAGTGTCACAGGAATGGTTCAAAACAAAGTCAGTAAGAAGAGCCAGTCTTCTTATCCTTAAGTCGCCATTGTGCCTTTTGTTATTAATTCCGATGCAATTTCTGTGTTTCATCGTCAATAAGAAGGTCCAGGGGATACAGTAAACCTGAAGTGAAGCATCGGAATCTATAACTAGTGTCACAGGAATGGTCAAAACATAGTCAGTAAGAAGAGTCAGTCTTCTTGTACTTACGTCGGCATTGTGCCTTTTCTATTTAATTCCGATGCAATTTCTGTGTTTCATCGTCAATAAGAAAGTCCAAGGGATACAGTAAACCTCAAGTGAAGCATCGGAATCTATGACTAGTGTCACAGGAACGGTTCAAACATAGTCAGTAGGAAGAGTTGGTCTTCATGTACTTATGTCGGCATTGTGCCATTTGTATTTAATTCCGATGCAATTTCTGTGTTTCTTCGTCAATAAGAAGGACCACGGGATACAGTAAACCTGAAGTGAAGCATCGTAATCTGTAACTAGTGACACAGGAATGTTTCAAAACATAGACTGTAGGAAGAGTCAGTCTTCTTGTACATAAGTCGACACTGTGCCTTTTGTATTTAATTCCGATGCAATTTCTGTGTTTCATCGTCAATAGGACGGTCCAAGCGATACAGCAAAACCTGAAGTGAAGAATCGGAATGTATAACTAGTGTCACAGGAATTGTTCAAAACAAAGTCAGTAAGAAGAGCCAGTCTTCTTATCCTTAAGTCGGCGTTGTGAATTTTGTATTTAATTCCGATGCAATTTCTGTGTTTCATCGTCAATAAGAAGGTCCATGGGATACAGTAAACCAGGAGTGTAGCATCGGAGTCTATAACTAGTGTCACAGGAATGGTTCAAATCATAGACTGTAAGAAGAGTCAGTCTTCGTGTACTTAAGTTGGCATTTTGTCTTTTGTATTTAATTCCGATGCAATTTCTGTGTTTCATCGTCAATAAGATGGTCCAGGGGATACAGTAAACCTGAAGTGAAGCATCGGAATCTATAGCTAGTGTCACAGGAATGGTTCAAAATATAGTCAGTAATAAGAGTCAGTCTTCTTGTCCTTAAGTCGGCATTGTGCCTTTTGTATTTATTTCCGATGCAATTTCTGTGTTTCATCGTCAATAAGAAGGACCAAGGGATACAGTAAACCTGGAGTGAAGCATCGGAATCTATAACTAGTGTCACAGGAATGGTTCAAAACATCGTCAGTAGGAAGAGTCGGTCTCCATGTACTTAAGTCGGCATTGTGCCTTTTGTATTTAATTCCGATGCAATTTCTGTGTTTCATCGTCAATAAGCAGGTCCAAGGGATACAGTAAACCTTTAGTGAAGCATTGGAATCTATAACTAGTGTCACAGGAATGGTTCAATTAATAGACAGTAAGAAGAGTCAGTCTTCCTGTACTTAAGTCGACATTGTGCCTTTTCTATTTAGTTCCGATGCAATTTCTGTGTTTCATCGTCAATAAGAAGGTCAGAGGGATACAGCAAACCTGAAGTGAAGCATCGGAATCTATAACTGGTGTCAATGGAATGGTTCATATCATAGACAGTAAGAAGAGTCAGTCTTCTTTTCCTTAAGTCGGCATTGTGCCTATTGTATTTAATTCCGATGCAATTTCTGTGTTTCATCGTCAATAAGAAGGTCAGAGGGATACAGTAAACCTGAAGTGAAGCATCGGAATCTATAGCTAGTGTCACAGGAATGGTTCAAATCATAGTCAGTATGAGGAGTCCGTCTTTTTGTACTTAAGTCGGCATTCCGACTTTTGTGTTTAATTCCGATGCAATTTCTGTATTTCATCGTAAATAAGAAGGTCCAAGGGATGCAGTAAACCTGAAATGACGCATCGGAATCTATAACTAGTGTCACAGGAATGGTTCAAAGCATAGACAGTAAGAAGGGTCGGTCTTCTTGTACTTAAGACGGCGTTGTGCCTTTTGTATTTAATTCCGATGCAATTTCTGCGATTCATCGTCAATAAGAAGGTCCAAGGGATACAGTAAAGCTGAAGTGAAGCATCGGAATCTATAACTAGTGTCACAGGAATGGTTCAAAACAAAGTCAGTAAGAAGAGCCAGTCTTCTTATCCTTAAGTAGCCATTGTGCCTTTTGTTTTTAATTCCGATGCAATTTCTGTGTTTCATCGTCAATAAGAAGGTCCAGAGGATACAGTAAACCTGAAGTGAAGCATCGGAATCTATAACTAGTGTCACAGGAATGGTCAAAACATAGTCAGTAAGAAGAGTCAGTCTTCTTGTACTTACGTCGGCATTGTGCCTTTTCTATTTAATTCCGATGCAATTTCTGTGTTTCATCGTCAATAAGAAAGTCCAAGGGATACAGTAAACCTCAAGTGAAGCATGGGAATCTATAACTAGTGTCACAGGAATGGTTCAAAACATAGACAGTGGGAAGAGTCAGTCTTCTTGTACTTAAGTCGGCATTGTGCCTTTTCTATTTAATTCCGATGCAATTTCTGTGTTTCATCGTCAAAAAGAATGTCAGAGAGATACACTAAACCTTTAGTGAAGCATTGGAATCTATAACTAGTGTCACAGGAATGGTTCAAATAATAGACATTAAGAACAGTCAGTCTTCTTGTACCTAAGTCGACATTGTGCCTTTTCTATTTAGTTCCGATGCAATTTCTGTGTTTCATCGTCAATAAGAAGGTCAGAGGGATACAGCAAACCTGAAGTGAAACATCGGAATCTATAACTGGTGTCAATGGAATGGTTCAAATCATAGACAGTAAGAAGAGTCAGTCTTCTTGTCCTTAAGTCGGCATTGTGCCTATTGTATTTAATTCCGATGCAATTTCTGTGTTTCATCGTCAATAAGATGGTCAGAGGGATACAGTATACCTGGAGTGTAGCATCGGAATCTATAACTAGTGTCACAGGAATGGTTCAAATCATAGACAGTAAGAAGAGTCAGTCCTCGTGTACTTAAGTCGGCATTTTGCCTTTTGTATTTAATTCCGATGCAATTTCTGTGGTTCATCCTCAATAAGAAGATCCAAGGGATACAGTAAACCTGAGGTGAAGTATCGGAATCTATAACTATTGTCACAGGAATGGTTAAAACATAGTCAGTAATAAGAGTAAGTGTTCTTGTACTTAAGTCGGCATTGTACCTTTTCTATTTAATTCCGATGTGATTTCTATGTTTCATCGTCAATAACAAGGTCCAAGGGATACAGTAAACCTGGAGTGAAGCATCGGAATCTATAACTGGTGTCAATGGAATGGTTCAAAACATAGACAGTAAGAAGAGTCAGTCTTCTTGTACTTAAGTCGGCATTGTGCCTTTTGTATTTTATTCCGATGCAATTTCTGTGTTTCTTCGTCAATAAGAAGGTCAGAGGGATACAGTAAACCTGAAGTGAAGCATCGGAATCTATAGCTAGTGTCACAGGAATGGTTCAAATCATAGTCAGTAAGAAGAGTCAATCTTTTTGTCCTTAAGTCGGCATTGTGCCTTTTGTATATAATTCCGATGCAACTTCTGTGTTTCATCGTCAATAAAAAGGTCCAAGGGATACAGTAAACCTGGAGTGAAGCATCGGAATCTATAACTAGAGTCACAGGAATGGTTCAAAACATAGACAGTAAGAAGAGTCAGTCTTGTTGTACTTAATTCTGCATTGTGCCTTAAGTATTTAATTCCGATGCAATTTCTGTGTTTCATCGTCAATAAGAAGGTCCAAGAGATACAGTAAACCTGACGTGAAGCATCGGAATTTATAAATAGTGTCACAGGAAAGGTTCAAAGCATAGTAGGAAGAGTCAGTCTTCTTGTACTTAAGTCGGCATTGTGCCTTTTGTATTTAATTCCGAAGCTATTTCTGTGTTTCATCGTCAATAAGAAGGTCCAAGGGATACAGTAAACCTGGAGTGAAGCATCGGAATCTATAACTAGTGTCACAGGAATGGTTCAAATCATAGACAGTAAGAAGAGTCAGACTTCTTTTACTTAAGTCGGCATTGTGCCTTTTGTATTTAATTCCGACGCAATTTCTGTGTTTCATCGCCAATAAGACGGTCCACGGGATACAGTAAACCTGGAGTGAAGCATCGGAGTCTATACCTAGTGTCACAGGACTGGTTCAAAAATAGACAGTAAGAAGAGTCAGTCTTCTTGTACTTAATTCGGCATTGTGCGTTTTGTGTTTAATTCCGATGCAATTTCTGTGTTTCATCGTCAATAAGAAGGTCAGAAGCATACAGTAAACCTGAAGTGATGCATCGGAATCCATAACTTGTGTCACAAGAATGGTTCAAAACATAGTCAGTAAGAAGAGTCAGTGTTCTTGTACTTAAGTCGGCCTTGTGCCTTTTGTATTTAATTCCGATGCAATTTCTGTGTTTCATCGTCTATAAGAAGGTCTAAGGGATACAGTAAACCTGGAGTGAAGCATCGGAATCTATAACTAGTGTCACAGGGACGGTTCAAAACATAGACAGTAAGATGAGTCAGTATTCTTGTACTTAAGTCGGCGTTGTGCATTTTGTATTTATTCCCGATGCAATTTCTGTGTTTCATCGTCACTAAGAAGGTCAGAGGGATACAGTAAACCTGAAGTGAAGCATCGGAATCTATAACTAGTGTCACAGGAATGGTACAAAGCATAGTCAGTAAGAAGAGTCAGTCTTCTTGTGCTTAAGTCGGCATTGTGCCTTTTGTATTGAATTCCGATGCAATTTCTGTGTTTCATCGTCAATAAGTAGGTCCAAGGGATACAGTAAACCTGAAGTGAAGCATCGGAGTCTATAACTAGTGTCACAGGAATGGTTCAAAGCCTAGCGTGTAAGAAGAGTCAGTCTTCTTGTACTTAAGTCGGCATTGTGTCTTTTGTATTTAATTCCGATGCAATTTCTGTGTTTCATCGTCAATAAGAAGGTCCAAGGGATACAGTAAACCTGAAGTGAAACATCGGAATCTATAACTACTGTCACAGGAATGGTTCAAAACATAGTCAGTAGGAAGAGTCAGTCTACTTGTACTTAAGTTTGCATTGTGCCTTTCGTATTTAATTCCGATGCAATTTCTGTGTTTCACCGCAATAAGAAGGTCAGAGGGATACAGTAAACCTGAAGTGAAGCATCGGAATCTATAACTAGTGTCTCAGGAATGGTTCAAAACATAGTCAGTAAGAAGAGTCAGTCTTCTTGTCCTTAAGTCGGTATTGTGCCTTTTATATTTAATTCCGATGCAATTTCTGTGGTTCATCGGCAATAAGGTCAGAGGGATACAGTAAACCTGAAGTGAAGAATCGGAATCTATAACTAGTGTCACAGGAATGGTTCAAAACATAGACAGTAGGAAGGGTCAGTCTTCTTGTACTTAAGTCAGCATTGTGCCTTTTCTATTTCATTCCGATGCAATTTCTGTGTATCATCGTCAATAAGAAGGTCCAAGAGATACAGTAAACCTGGAGTGAAGCATCGGAACCTATAACTAGTGTCACAGGAATGGTTCAAAACATAGACAGTAAGAAGAGTCAGTCTTCTTGTACTTAGGTCGACATTGTGACTTTTCTATTTAATTCCGATGCAAGTTCTGTGTTTCATCGTCCATAAGAAGGTCAGCGGGATACAATAAACCTGCAGTGAAGCATCGAAATCTACAGCTAGTGTCACAGGAATGGTTCAATACATAGTCGGTATGAACAGTCAGATTTCTTGTCCTTAAGTCGGCATTGTACCTTTTGAATTTAATTCCGATGCAATATCTGTGTTTCATCGTCAGTGAGAAGGTCCAAGTGATAGAGTAAACCTGGAGTTTAGCATCGGAATCTATAACTAGTGTCACAGGAATGGGTCAAAACATAGACAGTAAGACGAGTCAGTCTTCGTGTACTTAAGTCTTCATTTCGCCTTTTGTATATAATTCCGATGCAATTTCTGTCCTTCATCGTCAATAAGAAGGTCCAAGGGATACAGTAAACCTGAAGTGAATCATCGGAACCTATAACCAGTGTCACAGGAATGGTTCAAAACATAGTCAGTAAGAAGAGTCAGTCTTTTGTACTTAAGTCGTAATTGTGCCTTTTCTATTTAATTCCGATGCAATTTCTGTGTTTCATCAACAATAAGAAGGTCCAAGGGATACAGTAAACCTGAAGTGATGCATCGGAATCTACAACTAGTGTCACAGGAATGGTTCAAAACATAGAGAGTTAGAAGAGTCAGTCTTCTTGTACTTAAGTCGGCATTGTGCCATTTCTATTTAAATCCGATGCAATTTCTGTGTTTCATCGTCAATAAGAAGGTCAGAGGGATAGAGTAAACCTGAAGTGAAGCATCGGAATCTATAACTAGTGTCACAGGAATGGTTCAAAACATAGTCAGTAAGAAGAGTAAGTCTTCTTGTACTTAAGTTGGCATTGTGCCTTTCGTATTTAATTCCGATGCAATTTCTGTGTTTCACCGGCAATATGAAGGTCAGAGGGATACAGGATACCTGAAGTTAAGCATCGGAATCTATAACTAGTGTCACAGGAATGGTTCATATGTAGACAGTAAGAAGAGTCAGTCTTCGTGTACTTAAGTCTTCATTTCGCCTTTTGTATATAATTCCGATGCAATTTCTGTGTTTCACCGGCAATATGAAGGTCAGAGGGATACAGTAAACCTGGAGTGAAGCATCGGAATCTATAACTAGTGTAACAGTAATGGTTCAAAACATAGACAGTAAGAAGAGTCAGACGTCTTGTACTTAAGTCGGCATTGTGCCTTTTGTATTTAATTCCGATGCAATTTCTGTGTTTCATCGTCAATAAGAAGGTCAGAGGGATACAGTAAACCTGAAGTGAAGCATCGGAATCCAAAACTAGTGTCACAGGAATGATTCAAAACATAGACAGTAGGAAGAGTCAGTGTTCTTTTACTTAAGTCGGCATTGTGCATTTTGTATTTAATTCCGATGCAATTTCTGTGTTTCATCGTCAATAAGAAGGTCCAAGGTATACAGTAAACCTGAAGTGAAGCATCGGAATCTATAACAAGTGTCACAGGAATGGTTCAAAACATAGTCAGTAAGTAGAGTCAGTCTTCTTGTATTTAAGTCGGCACTGTGCCTTTTGTATTTAATTCCGATGCAATTTCTGTGTTTCATCGTCAATAAGAATTTTAAGGTATACAGTAAACCTGATGTGAAGCATCGCAATCTATAACTAGTGTCACAGGAATGGTTCAAAACATAGTCAGTAAGAAGAGTCAGTCTTCTTGTACTTAAGTCGGCATTGTGCATTTTCTATTTAATTCCGATGCAATTTCTGTGTTTCATCGTCAATAAGGAGGTCCAAGGGATACAGTAAACCTGGAGTGAAGAATCGGAATCTATAACTAGTGTCACAGGAATGGTTCAAACATAGACAGTAAGAAGAGTCAGTCTTCTTGTACTTAAGTCGGCATTGTGCCTTTTGTGTTTAATTCCGATGCAATTTCTGTGTTTCATCGTCAATAAGAAGGTCCAAGGTATACAGTAAACCTGGAGTGAAGCATCGGAATCTATAACTAGTGTCAATGGAATGGTTCAAAACATAGACAGTAAGAAGAGTCAGTCTCCTTGTACTTAAGTCGGCATTGTGCCTTTTGTGTTTAATTCCGATTCAATTTCTGTGTTTCATCGTCAATAAGAAGGTCCAAGGTATACAGTAAACCTGGAGTGAAGCATCGGAATCTATAACTAGTGTCACAGGAATGGTTCAAACATAGTCAGTAAGAACAGTCAGTCTTCTTGTCCTTAAGTCGGCATTGTGCCCTTTGTATTTAATTCCGATGCAATTTCTGTGTTTCATCATCAATAAGAAGGTCCAAGGTATACAGTAAACCTGAAGTGAAGCATCGGAATCTATAACAAGTGTCACAGGAATGGTTCAAAGCATAGTCAGTAAGAAGAGTCAGTCTTCTTGTATTTAAGTCGGCACTGTGCCTTTTGTATTTAATTCCGATGCAATTTCTGTGTTTCATCGTCAACAATAAGGTCCAAGGGATCCAGTAAACCTGGAGTGAAGCATCGGAATCTATAACTAGTGTCACAGGAATGCTTCAAAACATAGACAGTAAGAAGAGTCATTCTTCTTGTACTTAAGTGGACATTGTGCCTTTCCTATTTAATTCCGATGCAATTTCTGTGTTTCATCTTCAATAAGAAGGTCAGTAGGATACAATAAACCTGAAGTGAAGCATCGGAATCTATAACTAGTGTCACAGGAATGGTTCAAACATAGTCAGTAGAACAGTCAGTCTGCGTGTCCGTAAGTCGGCATTGTGCCTTTTGTATTGAATTCCGATGCAATTTCTGTGTTTCATCGACAATGAGAAGGTTCAAGGGATACAGTAAACCTGGAGTGTAACATCGAAATCTATAACTTGTGTCACAGGAATGGTTCAAAACATAGACAGTAAGCAGAGTCAGTCTTCGTGTACTTAAGTCGGCGTTTGCCTTTTGTATTTAATTCCAATGCAATTTCTGTGTTTCATCGTCAATAAGATGGTCTAAGGGATACAGTAAACCTGAAGTGAAGCATCGGAATCTATAACTAGTGTCACAGGAATGGTTTAAAACATAGACAGTAAGAAGAGTCAGTCTTCTGGTACTTAAGTCGGCATTGTGCCTTTTGTATCTTATTCCGATGCAATTTCTGTGTTTCATCATCAATAAGAAGGTCAGAGGGATACAGAAATCCTAAAGTGAAGCATCGGAATCTATAACTAGTGTCACAGGAATGGTCCAAAACATAGTCAGTAAGAAGAGTCAATCTTCTTGTACTTAAGTTGGCATTGTGCATTTCGTATATTATTCCGATGCAATTTCTGTGTTTCACCGGCATTAAGAAGGCAAAAGGGATACAGTAAACCTGAAGCGAAGCATCGGACTCTGTAAATAGTGTCACAGAAAAGGTTCAAAACATAGACAGTAGAAGAGTCAGTCTTCTTGTACTTAAGTCGGCATTGTGTCTTTTGTATTTAATTCCGATGCAATTTCTGTGTTTCATCGTCAATAAGAAGGTCCAAGGGAAACAGTAAACCTCAAGTGAAGCAACGGAATCTATAACTAGTGTCACAGGAATAGTTCAAAACATAGACAGTAGGAAGAGTCAGTCTTCTTGTATTTAAGTCGGCACTGTGCCTTTTGTATTTAATTCCGATGCAATTTCTGTGTTTCATCGTCAATAAGAAGGTTTAAGGTATACAGTAAACCTGAAGTGAAGCATCGGGATCTATAACTAGTGTCACAGGAATGGTTCAAACATAGACAGTAAGAAGAGTCAGTCTTCTTGTACTTAAGTCGGCATTGTGCCTTTTGTGTTTAATTCCGATGCAATTTCTGTGTTTCATCGTCAATAAGAAGGTCCAAGGTATACAGTAAACCTGGAGTGAAGCATCGGAATCTATAACTAGTGTCAATGGAATGGTTCAAAACATAGACAGTAAGAAGAGTCAGTCTCCTTGTACTTAAGTCGGCATTGTGCCTTTTGTGTTTAATTCCGATTCAATTTCTGTGTTTCATCGTCAATAAGAAGGTCCAAGGTATACAGTAAACCTGGAGTGAAGCATCGGAATCTATAACTAGTGTCACAGGAATGGTTCAAACATAGTCAGCAAGAACAGTCAGTCTTCTTGTCCTTAAGTCGGCATTGTGCCCTTTGTATTTAATTCCGATGCAATTTCTGTGTTTCATCATCAATAAGAAGGTCCAAGGTATACAGTAAACCTGAAGTGAAGCATCGGAATCTATAACAAGTGTCACAGGAATGGTTCAAAGCATAGTCAGTAAGAAGAGTCAGTCTTCTTGTATTTAAGTCGGCACTGTGCCTTTTGTATTTAATTCCGATGCAATTTCTGTGTTTCATCGTCAACAATAAGGTCCAAGGGATCCAGTAAACCTGGAGTGAAGCATCGGAATCTATAACTAGTGTCACAGGAATGCTTCAAAACATAGACAGTAAGAAGAGTCATTCTTCTTGTACTTAAGTGGACATTGTGCCTTTCCTATTTAATTCCGATGCAATTTCTGTGTTTCATCTTCAATAAGAAGGTCAGTAGGATACAATAAACCTGAAGTGAAGCATCGGAATCTATAACTAGTGTCACAGGAATGGTTCAAACATAGTCAGTAGAACAGTCAGTCTGCGTGTCCGTAAGTCGGCATTGTGCCTTTTGTATTGAATTCCGATGCAATTTCTGTGTTTCATCGACAATGAGAAGGTTCAAGGGATACAGTAAACCTGGAGTGTAACATCGAAATCTATAACTTGTGTCACAGGAATGGTTCAAAACATAGACAGTAAGCAGAGTCAGTCTTCGTGTACTTAAGTCGGCGTTTGCCTTTTGTATTTAATTCCAATGCAATTTCTGTGTTTCATCGTCAATAAGATGGTCTAAGGGATACAGTAAACCTGAAGTGAAGCATCGGAATCTATAACTAGTGTCACAGGAATGGTTTAAAACATAGACAGTAAGAAGAGTCAGTCTTCTGGTACTTAAGTCGGCATTGTGCCTTTTGTATCTTATTCCGATGCAATTTCTGTGTTTCATCATCAATAAGAAGGTCAGAGGGATACAGAAATCCTAAAGTGAAGCATCGGAATCTATAACTAGTGTCACAGGAATGGTCCAAAACATAGTCAGTAAGAAGAGTCAATCTTCTTGTACTTAAGTTGGCATTGTGCATTTCGTATATTATTCCGATGCAATTTCTGTGTTTCACCGGCATTAAGAAGGCAAAAGGGATACAGTAAACCTGAAGCGAAGCATCGGACTCTGTAAATAGTGTCACAGAAAAGGTTCAAAACATAGACAGTAGAAGAGTCAGTCTTCTTGTACTTAAGTCGGCATTGTGTCTTTTGTATTTAATTCCGATGCAATTTCTGTGTTTCATCGTCAATAAGAAGGTCCAAGGGAAACAGTAAACCTCAAGTGAAGCAACGGAATCTATAACTAGTGTCACAGGAATAGTTCAAAACATAGACAGTAGGAAGAGTCAGTCTTCTTGTATTTAAGTCGGCACTGTGCCTTTTGTATTTAATTCCGATGCAATTTCTGTGTTTCATCGTCAATAAGAAGGTTTAAGGTATACAGTAAACCTGAAGTGAAGCATCGCAATCTATAACTAGTGTCACAGGAATGGTTCAAAACATAGTCAGTAAGAAGAGTCAGTCTTCTTGTACTTAAGTCGGCATTGTGCCTTTTCTATTTAATTCCGATGCAATTTCTGTGTTTCATCGTCAATAAGGAGGTCCAAGGGATACAGTAAACCTGGAGTGAAGCATCGGAATCTATAACTAGTGTCACAGGAATGGTTCAAACATAGACAGTAAGAAGAGTCAGTCTTCTTGTACTTAAGTCGACATTGTGCCTTTTCTATTTAATTCCGATGCAATTTCTGTGTTTCATCGTCAATAAGAAGGTCAGAGGGATACAATAAACCTGAAGTGAAGCATCAGAATTTATAACTAGTGTCACAGGAATTGTTCAAACATAGTCAGTAAGATCAGTCAGTCTTCTTGTTCTTAAGTCGGTATTGTGCCTTTTATTATTATTATTATTCGTTACAGTCAACTTTGGACTACGCTAAGCATCAGTCATTTCTTGTGCTTTTTCTTGCGTTCTTCCCAGTACTTCTTCATTTTCTCTGAGTGGGCTTCTTTACGTTCTTGCGACCAGGTTTTTCCCGTCTTCTTTGATTGCGTTCGGTCTTTGAATCCCTGTATTTTGTTGATGGCATTCCTATATTCCATTCTGTTGTAAACTGTCTCTCGTATAATGTTCATTTCTGCAATGTCTTCTTTTACTTCTTTCAGCCAGTTAATTTGTGTCTTTCTGCTTTCCATGTATTCCAGGATTTTCTTTGCCGTTCTTTCTGGTGCCATTCTTTTGACATGCCCATAGAAACTCAGTCTTCTCTTTTTAAAGTATGTTGTCAGTTTTTCAATTTTCTCGTATAACTCTTTATTGGATCGCAATTTATAATCTTGTCCATCCTTTTTAGGTCCTAAGATCTTTCTCATTATTTTTCTCTCTTTTATTTCCTATTTCTCCAACAGACGTTTTCTGTTCAATGGGATGCATTCAATCGCATACAAACTTTCTGGTTTTATTACCGCATTGTAGTGCCTGAGCTTGGCATTGATGGAGATCGACTTTTTATTGTATACATTTCGGCATAGCTGGTATGCCGTTTCCATCTTTATTGCTCTTTCCTGTAGTGAAACATTTGGTAACCCTGTCGTTGTAATCCATTCCCCTAGATACTTAAATTTATGAACTCTCTTAATTATTCCATATTTAGTTTGCAATGTCTGTGTTGGGTCTGTTTTGTCCTGTATCATCAGTTCTGTCTTTTCATACGATATTTGTAGACCTGTCTTCTCAGCGATCTCATGCAGCATTTCTATCTGAATCTTTGCTGTTTCGATGTCATCTGCCAATATTGCCATGTCATCAGCAAATGCCAGACATTCAATTTTTGTTTTATTTCTTCCTAACGTTATCCCATTTTTCACTCCAGCTTCTGCCATCTTCTTTCTCCATTCCCTGACCAGTTTTTTCAAGGGACAATGTTAAACAACAGTGGGGAGAGCCCATCCCCTTGTCTAACACCTGTTCCAATTACAAACGGTTGTGACAATCTACCCAAAAACTTCACTTGCGATTTTGTTCCCGTAAGGGTTTCCTGGATTAGACTTCTGCTTTTATCATCAATCCCAAATTCTTCTAATGTGTTAATCAGGGTTGGTCTATCAGTAGAATCATATGCTTTTTGAAGTCTATGAATGTAATTACTAGATTTTTCGATGTGCGTGCGCGAAGTTGTATTATGGAGAGTAGACTGAATATCTGTTCACTGCATGATCTTCCTTTTCTAAACCCAGCCTGATATTCACCCAGTTCTTTCTCTACTTGATTTTCAATCCTGTTTTGTAGTGCCTTGGATAGGATCTTATAGGCCACTGATAACAATGAGATACCTCTGTAGTTATTTGCATTTGTCTTGGCACCCTTCCTATGTAACGGATGAATCAATGCTGTCTTCCATTCCTCCGGAATCTTCTCTGTATTCCAAATCTCTTCAAACAGCGCCTCGAAATTATTTATTAAGTTTTCTCCTGCGTATTTCAGTAGTTCCGCGACTAACGAATCTTTACCAGATGCTTTATTGTTTTTCAATCCTTTCAAGATCTCTTTAATTTCTTCTTTATTAGGTGGTTCAGAGTCTGGTAGCTTATTCTTAGGCTTCTCCAATGTCAAGGTTTCATCAGGTCTTTTGCAGCTTAGCAGCGTTTCAAAGTAGTTCGCTAGGTGTTGGCAATTTTGTTCCACGCTGGTGATCAGATTTCCTTTTTCATCTATGAAGCAGAGTGTCGGTGGTTTATATCTTGTTATTGTAGTTCTGAATGTTTGAAAGAAATTGCGTGTATTGTTCTTAGAAAATTCATCTTGTATTTTCTGTATTTGTTGTGTGTCATATTTCCTTCGTTCACTTTTAATGATTTTCGTCGTTTCACGTCTTTGCGTTTTGAACTGCTCCCAGTCAGTTGGCCTTTTGGTTGAGTTGTATTTCTCCCAAGTTCTGGCTCTTTTCTGTAGTGCTTTCTCACAGACCTCATTCCACCAGGGATGCTTTTTCTTTTTGGTTAGTAAAATTGTTTGTTCTGCTACGTCTTGTATTGAGGTTGCAATTTCTTCCCATTTGTGACTTTTGATTTTATCTGTCTTTTCCTTGTAGTCGTCTAAGACTTGCTGATTGAGCATTAAGTCCTGTACTCTATATTTGGCTATTTTTGTTTCGTCACTCTTGTGACTTCTTTCTGGTGTTAATTTCATCTTAATTTTGGTCAGATAATGGTCAGAATCAAAGTTGGCCCCTTTCACCACCTGTACATCTTGAATGTCCCTTGAATTATCATAACTTATTGTCACGTGATCAATCTGGAACTCGCCAAGTAATTTGTTCGGTGATTTCCATGTTGTTTGTTTTTTGGGATTCTTCTGGAATTTAGTTGTCATAATGTTCAATTTGAATTTCTCACAAAACTCTACTAATCTCTGGCCATTCATGTTAGTTTTAGTGTGTGCTGTAAACCTCCCTGTGCTTTTTGATAATTCGTTTCTTCCAATTTGTGCATTTAAGTCTCCTAACAGAATTGTAGTGTGTTGCTCAGGGATCTTCCCTATTGTTTCTTCCAGTTCCTCCCAAAATGTCTGCACTTTCTCTGGATTTTGTTGGTTGTCTTTATTTATTGGTGCATGGGCATTTATAAGTGTGTACTTTTTATTTTTATTTCTGAATGTTATCAATGATATTCTTGGTGATTTAGATTTAAATTCTAGTACCTTAGTAGAGAATGAGTTATGTATCACAAATGCTGTGCCATATACCCGAAGACCTTTTGTATTCTTTACTGTCTGCGCTGGTTTCCCTTTATAAATCCTGTACTGGTCTGCCCGTACTGTATCCTCATCTGGGTATCTTGTTTCTTGTATAGCCAGAACTTTTGTATTTAATTCCGACGCAATTTCTGTGTTTCATCGTCAATAAGATGGTCCAATGGATGGAGTAAACCTGGAGTGTAGCATGGGAATCCATAACTAGTGTCACAGGAATGGTTCAAAACATAGACAGTAAGAAGAGTCAGTCTTCTTGTATTTAAGTCGGCACTGTGCCTTTTGTATTTAATTCCGATGCAATTTCTGTGTTTCATCGTCAACAAGAAGGTCCAAGGGATACAGTGAACCTGAAGTGAAGCATTGGAGTCTATAACTAGTGTCACAGGAATGGTTCAAAACATAGTCAGTAAGAAGAGTCAGTCTTCTTGAACTTATGTCTTGATTGTGCCTTTTCTATTTAATTCCGATGCAATTTCTGTGTTTCATCGTCAATAAGAGGGTCCAAGGGAAGCAGTAAACCTGGAGTGAGGCATCGGAATCTATAACTAGTGCCAATGGAATGGTTCAAAACATAGACAGTAAGAAGAGTCAGTCTCCTTGTACTTAAGTCGGCATTGTGCCTTTTGTGTTTAATTCCGATGCAATTTCTGTGTTTCATCGTCAATAAGAAGGTCCAAGGGATACAGTAAACCTGGAGTGAAGTTTCGGAATCTATAACTAGTGTCACAGGAATGGTTCAATCATAGTCAGTAAGAACAGTCAGTCCTCTTGTCCATAAGTCGGCATTGTGCCTTTTGTATTTCATTCCGATGCAATTTCTGTGTTTCATCATCAATAAGAAGGTCCAAGGTATACAGTAAACCTGAAGTGAAGCATCGAAATCTATAACAAGTGTCACAGGAATGGTTCAAAACATAGTCAGTAAGAAGAGTCAGTCTTCTTGTATTTAAGTCGGCACTGTGCCTTTTGTATTTAATTCCGATGCAATTTCTGTGTTTCATCGACAACAAGAAGGTCCAAGGGATACAGTAAACCTGGAGTGAAGCATCGGAATCTATAACTAGTGTCACAGGAATGGTTCAAAACATAGACAGTAAGAAGAGTCAGTCTTCTTGTACTTAAGTCGACATTGTGCCTTTCCTATTTAATTCCGATGCAGTTTCTGTGTTTCATCGTCAATAAGAAGGACAGTGGGATACAATAAACCTGAAGTGAAGCATCGGAATCTATAACTAGTGTCACAGGAATGGTTCAAACATAGTCAGTAGAACAGTCAGTCTGCTTGTCCGTAAGTCGGCATTGTGCCTTTTGTATTGAATTCCGATGCAATTTCTGTGTTCCATCGACAATGAGAAGGTTCAAGGGATACAGTAAACCTGGAGTGTAACATCGAAATCTATAACTTGTGTCACAGGAATGGTTCAAAACATAGACAGTAAGAAGAGTCAGTCTTCGTGTACATAAGTCGGCGTTTGCCTTTTGTATTTAATTCCAATGCAATTTCTGTGTTTCATCGTCAATAAGATGGTCTAAGGGATACAGTAAACCTGAAGTGAAGCATCGGAATCTATAACTAGTGTCACAGGAATGGTTTAAAACATAGACAGTAAGAAGAGTCAGTCTTCTTGTACTTAAGTCGGCATTGTGCCTTTTGTATCTTATTCCGATGCAATTTCTGTGTTTCATCAACAATAACAAGGTCAGAGGGATACAGAAATCCTAAAGTGAAGCATCGGAATCAATAACTAGTGTCACAGGAATGGTCCAAAACATAGTCAGTAAGAAGAGTCAATCTTCTTGTACTTAAGTTGGCATTGTGCATTTCGTATTTAATTCCGATGCAATTTCTGTGTTTCACCGGCATTAAGAAGGCCCAAGGGATACAGTAAACCTGAAGCGAAGCATCGGACTCTATAAATAGTGTCACAGAAAAGGTTTAAAACATAGACAGTAGAAGAGTCAGTCTTCTTGTACTTAAGTCGGCATTGTTTCTTTTGTATTTAATTCCGATCCAATTTCTGTGTTTCATCGTCAATAAGAAGGTCCAAGGGAAACAGTAAACCTCAAGTGAAGCAACGAAATCTATAGCTAGTGTCACAGGAATTGTTCAAAACATAGTCAGTAAGAATAGTCAGTCTTCTTGTCCTTAAGTCGGCATTGTGCCTTTTGTATTTAATTCCGATGCAATTTCTGAGTTTCATCGGCAATACGGTCAGAGGGATACAGTAAACCCGAAGTGAAGCATCGGAATCTATAACTAGTGTCACAGGAATAGTTCAAAACATAGACAGTGGGAAGAGTCAGTCTTCTTGTACTTAAGCCGGCATTGTGCCTTTTGTATTTCATTCCGATGCAATTTCTGTGTTTCATCGCCAATAAGAAGGTCAGAGGAATATAGTAAACCTGAAGTGAAGCATCGGAATGCAAAACTAGTGTCACAGGAAGGATTCTAAACATAGACAGTAGGAAGAGTCAGTCTTCTTGTACTTAAGTCGGCACTGTGCATTTTGTAGTTAATTCCGATGCAATTTCTGTGTTTCATCGTCAATGAGAAGGTCCAAGGTATACAGTAAACCTGAAGTGAAGCATCGGAATCTATAACAAGTGTCACAGGAATGGTTCAAAACATAGTTAGTAAGAAGAGTCAGTCTTCTTGTACTTAAGTCGCGATTGTGCCTTTTCTATTTAATTCCGATCCAATTTCTGTGTTTGATCGTCAATAAGAAGGTCCAAGGGATACAGTAAACCTGGAGTGAAGAATCGGAATCTATAACTACCGTCACAGGAATGGTTCAAAACATAGACAGTAAGAAGGGTCAGTCTACTTGTACTTAAGTCGACATTGTGCCTTTTCTATTTAATTCCGACGCAATTTCTGTGTTTCATCGTTAATAAGAAGGTCAGAGGGATACAATGAACTTGAAGTGAAGCATCGGAATCTATAACTAGTGTCAATGGAATGGTTCACAACATAGACAGTAAGAAGGGTCAGTCTTCTTGTACTTAAGTCGGCATTGTGCCTTTTGTATTTAATTCCGATGCAATTTCTGTGTTTCATCGTCAATAAGAAGGTCTGAGCGATACAGTATACTGGATGTGAAGCATCGGAATCTATAGCTAGTGTCACAGGAATGGTTCAGAACATAGTCAGTAAGAAGAGTCAGTCTTCTTGTCCTTAAGTCGGCATTGTGCCTTTTGTATTTAATTCTGATGCAATGTCTGTGTTTCATCGTCAATAAGAAGGTCCAAGGGATACAGTGAACCTGAAGTAAAGAATCGGAATGTACAACTAGTGACATAGGAATGGTTCAAATCATAGACAGTAAGAAGAAACAGCCTTCTTGTCCTTAAGTTGGCATTGTGCCTCTTGTATTTAATTCCGACGCAATTTCTGTGTTTCATCGTCAATAAGAGGGTCCAAGGGATACTGTAAACCTGGAGTGAAGCATCGGAATCTATACCTAGTGTCACAGTAATGGTTCAAAGCATAGACAGTAAGAAGAGTCAGACGTCTTGTACTTAAGTCGGCATTGTGCCTTTTGGATTTATTTCCGATGCAATTTCTGTGTTTCATCGTCAATAAGAAGGTCCAAGGGATACAGTAAACATGAAGTGAAGCATCGGAATCTATAACTAGTGTCACTGGAATGGTTCAAAATATAGACGGTAAGAAGAGTCAGTCTTCTTGTACTTAAGTCGGCATTCTGCCTTTTGTATTTAATTCCGATGCAATTTCTGTGTTTCATCGTCAATAGAAAGGTCAGAGGGAAACATTAAACCTGAAGTGAAGCATCGGAAACTATAACTAGTGTCACAGGAATGGTTCAAAACATACTGAGTATGAAGAGTGAGTCTTCTTGTCCATAAGTCGGCATTGTGCCTTATGTATTTAATTTCGATGCAATTTCTGCGTTTCATCGTCAATAAGAAGGTCAGCGGGATACAGTATACCTGAAGTGAAGCATCGGAATCCAAAACTAGTGTCACAGGAATGGTTCAAACATAGACAGTAGGAAGAGTCAGTCTTCTTGTACTTAAGTCGGCATTGTGCCTTTTGTATTTAAATCCGATGCAATTTCTGTGTTTCATCGCCAATAGGAAGGTCGGAGGGATACAATAACCTGAAGTGAGCTTCGGAATCTATAACTAGTGTCACAGGAATGGTTCAAAGCATAGTCAGTATGAACAAACAGTCTTCTTGTCCTTAAGTCGGCATTGTGCCTTTTGTATTTAATTCCGATGCAATTTCTGTGTTTCATCGTCAATACGAAGGTCCAAGTGATACAGTAAACCTGGAGTGTAGCATCGGAATCTATAACTAGTGTCACAGGAATGGTTTAAAACATAGACTGTAAGAAGAGTCAGTCTTCTTGTACTTAAGTCGGCATTGTGCCTTTTGTATCTTATTCCGATGCAATTTCTGTGTTTCATCATCAATAAGAAGGTCAGAGGGATACAGAAATCCTAAAGTGAGGCATCGGAATCAATAACTAGTGTAACAGGAATGGTCCAAAACATAGTCAGTAAGAAGAGTCAATCTTCTTGTACTTAAATTGGCATTGTGCATTTCGTATTTAAATCCGATGCAATTTCTGTGTTTCACCGGCTTTAAGAAGGCCCAAGGGATACAGTAAACCTGAAGCGAAGCATCGGACTCTATAAATAGTGTCACAGAAAACGTTCAAAACATAGACAGTAGAAGAGTCAGTCATCTCGTACTTAAGTCGGCATTGTTTCTTTTGTATTTAATTCCGATGCAATTTCTGTGTTTCATCGTCAATAAGAAGGTCCAAGGGAAACAGTAAACCTCACGTGAAGGAACGGAATCTATAACTAGTGTCACAGGAATTGTTCAAAACATAGTCAGTAAGAATAGTCAGTCTTCTTGTCCTTAAGTCGGCATTGTGCCTTTTGTATTTAATTCCGATGCAATTTCTGTGTTTCATCGGCAATACGGTCAGAGGGATACAGTAAACCAGAAGTGAAGCATCGGAATCTATAACTAGTGTCACAGGAATAGTTCAAAACATAGACAGTAGGAAGAGTCAGTCTACTTGTACTTAAGCCGGCATTGTGCCTTTTGTATTTCATTCCGATGCAATTTCTGTGTTTCATCGCCAATAAGAAGGTCAGAGGAATATAGTAAACCTGAAGTGAAGCATCTGAATGCAAAACTAGCGTCACAGGAAGTATTCTAAACATAGACAGTAGGAAGAGTCAGTCTTCTTGTACTTAAGTCGGCACTGTGCATTTTGTATTTAATTCCGATGCAATTTCTGTGTTTCATCGTCAATGAGAAGGTCCAAGGTATACAGTAAACCTGAAGTGAAGCATCGGAATCTATAACAAGTGTCACAGGAATGGTTCAAAACATAGTAAGTAAGAAGAGTCAGTCTTCTTGTGGTCAAGTCGGCACTGTGCCTTTTGTATTTAATTCCGATGCAATTTCTGTGTTTCATCGGCAATAAGAAGGTCCAAGGTATACAGTAAACTTGAAGTGAAGCATCGGAATCTATAACTAGTGTCACAGGAATGGTTCAAAACATAGTTAGTAAGAAGAGTCAGTCTTCTTGTACTTAAGTCGGCATTGTGCCTTTTCTATTTAATTCCGATCCAATTTCTGTGTTTGATCGTCAATAAGAAGGTCCAAGGGATACAGTAAACCTGGAGTGAAGCATCGGAATCTATAACTACCGTCACAGGAATGGTTCAAAACATAGACAGTAAGAAGAGTCAGTCTTCTTGTACTTAAGTCGACATTGTGCCTTTTCTGTTTAATTCCGACGCAATTTCTGTGTTTCATCGTTAATAAGAAGGTCAGAGGGATACAATAAACTTGAAGTGAAGCATCGGAATCTATAACTAGTGTCAATGGAATGGTTCACAACATAGACAGTAAGAAGGGTCAGTCTTCGTGTACTTAAGTTGGCATTATGCCTTTTGTATTTAATTCCGATGCAATTTCTGTGTTTCATCGTCAATAAGAAGGTCTGAGGGATACAGTATTCCAGATGTGAAGCATCGGAATCTATAGCTAGTGTCACAGGAATGGTTCAGAACATAGTCAGTAAGAAGAGTCAGTCTTCTTGTCCTTAAGTCGGCATTGTGCCTTTTGTATTTAATTCTGATGCAATGTCTGTGTTTCATCGTCAAAAAGAAGGTCCAAGGGATACAGTGAACCTAAAGTGGAGCATCGGAATGTACAACTAGTGTCATAGGAATGGTTCAAAACATAGACAGTAAGAAGAAACAGCCTTCTTGTCCTTAAGTTCGCATTGTGCCTCTTGTATTTAATTCCGACGAAATTTCTGTGTTTCATCGTCAATAAGAGGGTCCAAGGGATACTGTAAACCTGGAGTGAAGCATCGGAATCTATACCTAGTGTCACAGTAATGGTTCAAAGCATAGACAGTAAGAAGAGTCAGACGTCTTGTACTTAAGTCGGCATTGTGCCTTTTGGATTTATTTCGGATGCAATTTCTGTGTTTCATCGTCAATAAGAAGGTCCAAGGGATACAGTAAACATGAAGTGAAGCATCGGAATCTATAACTAGTGTCACTGGAATGGTTCTAAATATAGACGGTAAGAACAGTCAGTCTTCTTGTACTTAAGTCGGCATTGTGCCTTTTGTATTTAATTCCGATGCAATTTCTGTGTTTCATCGTCAATAGAAAGGTCAGAGGGAAACAGTAAACCTGAAGTGAAGCATCGGAATCTATAACTAGTGTCACAGGAATGGTTCAAAACATAGTCAGTATGAAGAGTGAGTCTTCTTGTACTTAAGTCGGCATTGTGCCTTTCGTATTTAATTCCGATGCAATTTCTGTGTTTCATTGTCAATAGGATGGTCAGAGGGAAACAGTAAACCTGAAGTGAAGCATCGGAATCTATAACTAGTGTCACAGGAATGGTTCAAAACATAGTCAGTATGAAGAGTGAGTCTTCTTGTCCATAAGTCGGCATTGTGCCTTATGTATTTAATTTCGATGCAATTTCTGTGTTTCATCGTCAATAAGAAGGTCAGTGGGATACAGTATACCTGAAGTGAAGCATCGGAATCCAAAACTAGTGTCACAGGAATGTTTCAAACATAGACAGTAGGAAGAGTCAGTCTTCTTGTACTTAAGTCGGCATTGTGCCTTTTGTATTTAAATCCGATGCAATTTCTGTGTTTCGTCGTCAATAAGAAGGTCCAAGGGATACAGTAAACCTGGAGTGAAGCATCGGAATCTAAAACTAGTGTCACAGGAATGGTTCAAACATAGACAGTAAGAGGAGTCAGTCTTCTTGTACTTAAGTCGGCATTGTGCCTTTTCTATTTAATTCCGATGCAATTTCTGTGTTTCGTCGTCAATAGGAAGGTCGGAGGGATACAATAAACCTGAAGTGAAGCTTCGGAATCTATAACTAGTGTCACAGGAATGGTTCAAAGCATAGTCAGTAAGAACCAACAGTCTTCTTGTCCTTAAGTCGGCATTGTGCCTTTTGTATTTAATTCCGATGCAATTTCTATGTTTCATCGTCAATACGAAGGTCCAAGGGATACAGTAAACCTGGAGTGTAGCATCGGAATCTATAACTTGTTTCACAGGAATGGTTCAAAACATAGACAGTAAGAAGAGTCAGTCTTCGTGTACTTTAGTCGGCATTTGCTTTTGTACTTAATTCCGACGCAATTTCTGTGTTTCATCGTCAATAAGAAGGTCTAAGGGATACTGTAAACCTGAAGTGAAGCATCGGAATCTATAGCTAGTGTCACAGGAATAGTTCAAAACATAGGCAGTAAGAAGAGTCAGTCTTCTGTACTTAAGACGGCATTGTGCCTTTTGTATCTTATTCCGATGCAATATCTATGTTTCATCATCAATAAGAAGGTCAGAGGGATACCGTAATCCTGAAGTGAAGCATCGGAATCTATAACTAGTGTCACAGGAGTGGTTCAAAACATAGTAAGTAAGAAGAGTCAATCTTCTTGTACCTAAGTTGGCATTCTGCATTTCGTATTTAATTCCGATGCAATTTCTGTGTTACACCAGCAATAAGAAGGTCAGAGGGATGCAGGAAACCTGAAGTGAAGCATCGGCATCTATAGCTAGTGTCACAGGAATGGTTCAAAACATAGTCAGTAAGAAGAGTCAGTCTTCTTGTCCTTAAGTAGGCATTGTGCCTTTTGTATTTAATTCCGATGCAATTTCTGTGTTTCATCGTCAATAACAAGGTCCAAGGGATACAGTAAAACTGAAGCCATGCATCGGAATCTATAACAAGTGTCGCAGGAATGGTTCAAAACGTAATCAGTAAGAAGAGTCAGTCTTCTTGTACTTAAATAGGCATTGTAACGTTTCAATTTAATTCCGATTCATTTTCTGTGTTTCCTCGTCAATAAGAAGGTCAGAGGGATACAGTAAACCTGAAGTGAAGCATCGGAATCTATAACTAGTGTCACAGGAATGGTTCAAATAATAGTCAGTAGGAGAGTCGGTCTTCATGTACTTAAGTCGGCATTGTGCCTTATGTATTTAATTCCGATGCAATTTCTGTGTTTCATCGTCAATAAGAAGGTCCAAGGGATACAGTAAACCTGAAGTGAACCATCGGAATCCATAACTAGTGTCACAGGAATGGTTCAAAACATAGACAGTAGAAAGAGTCAGTCTTCTTGTACTTAAGTCGGCATTGTGCGTATTCTATTTAGTTCCGATGCAATTTCTGTATTTCATCGTCAATAACAAGGTCCAAGGGATACAGTAAACCTGGAGTGATGCATCGGAATCTATAACTAGTGTCAATGGAATGGTTCACAACATAGACAGTAAGAAGAGTCAGTCTTCTTGTACTTAAGTCGGCATTGTGCCTTTTGTATTTAATTCCCATGCAATATCTGTGTTTCATCGTCAATAAGAAGGTCTGTGGGATGCAGTATACCAGATGTGAAGCATCGGAATCTATAGCAAGTGTCACAGGAATGGTTCAGAACATAGTCAGTAAGAAGAGTCAGTCTTCTTGTCCTTAAGTCGGCATTGTGCAGTTTGTATTTAATTCTGATGCAATGTCTGTGTTTCATCGTCAATAAGAAGGTCCAAGGGATACAGTGAACCTGAAGTTAAGCATCGGAATGTACAACTAGTGTCATAGGAATGGTTCAAAACATAGACAGTAAGAAGAAACAGCCTTCTTGTACTTAAGTCGGCATTGTGCCTTTTCTAATTAATTCCGATGCAATTTCTGTGTTTCATCGTCAATAAGAAGGTCCAAGGGATACAGTAAACCTGAAGTGAAGCATCGGAATCTATAACTAGTGTCACTGGAATGGTTCAAAATATATACAGTGAGAAGAGTCAGTCTTCTTGTACTTAAGTCGGCATTGTGCTTTTTGTATTTAATTCCGATGCAATTTCTGTGTTTCGTCGTCAATAGGAAGGTCAGAGGTATACAATAAACCTGAAGTGAAGCTTCGGAATCTATAACTAGTGTCACAGGAATGGTTCAAAGCATAGTCAGTAAGAACAGACAGTATTCTTGTCCTTAAGTCGGTATTGTGCCTTTTGTATTTAATTCCGATGCAATTTCTGTGTTTCATTGTCAATAGGATGGTCAGAGGGAAACAGTAAACCTGAAGTGAAGCATCGGAATCTATAACTAGTGTCACAGGAATGGTTCAACACATAGTCAGTATGAAGAGTGAGTCTTCTAGTCCAAGAGTCGGCATTGTGCCTTTTGTATTTAATTCCGATGCAATTTCTGTGTATCATCGTCAATAAGAAGGTCAGTGGGATACAGTAAACCTGAAGTGAAGCATCGGAATCAAAATAAGTGTCACAGGAATGATTCAATACATAGACAGTAGGAAGAGTCGGTCTTCTTGTACTTAAGTCGGCATTGTGCTTTTTGTATTTAATTCCGATGCAATTTCTGTGTTTCGTCGTCAATAGGAAGGTCAGAGGTATACAATAAACCTTAAGTGAAGCTTCGGAATCTCTAACTAGTGTCACAGGAATGGTTCAAAGCATAGTCAGTAAGAACAGACAGTCTTCTTGTCCTTAAGTCGGTATTGTGCCTTTTGTATTTAATTCCGATGCAATTTCTGTGTTTCATCGTCAATGAGAAGGTCCAAGGGATACAGTAAACCTGGAGTGTAGCATCGGAGTCTATAACTTGTGTCACAGGAATGGTTGAAAACGTAGACAATAAGAAGAGTCTGTGTTCGTGGACTTTAGTCGGCATTTGCCTTTTGTATTTCATTCCGACGCAATTTCTGTGTTTCATCGTCAATAAGAAGGTCTAAGGGATACAGTAAACCTGAAGTGAAGCATCGGAATCTATAACTAGTGTCACAGGAATGGTTCAAAACATAGACAGTAAGAAGATTCAGTCTTCTTGTACTTAAGTCGGCATTGTGCCTTTTGTATCTTATGCCGATGCAATATCTATGTTTCATCATCAATATGAAGGTCAGAGGGATACAGTAATCGTAAAGTGAAGCGTCGGAATCTATAACTAGTGTCACAGGAGTGGTTCAAAACATAGTCAGTAAAAAGAGTCAATATTCTTGTACTTAAGTTGGCATTGTGCATTTCGTATTTAATTCCGATGCAATTTCCGTGTTTCACCATCAATAAGAAGGTCAGAGGGATGCAGGACACCTGAAGTGAAGCATCGGAATCTATAACTAGTGTCACAGGAATGGTTCAAACATAGACAGTAAGAAGAGTCAGTCTTCTTGTACTTAAGTCGGCATTGTGCCTTTTGTATTTAATTCCGATGCAATTTCTGTTTTTCATCTTCAATAGGAAGGTCAGATGGAAACGGTAAACCTAAAGTGAAGCATCGCAATCTATAACTAGTGTCACAGGAATGGTTCATATCATAGTCAGTAAGAAAAGTCAATCTTCTTGTCCTTAAGTCGGCATTGTGCCTCTTGTATTTAATTCCGATGCAATTTCTGTGTTTCATCGTCAATAAGAAGGTCCATGGGATACTGTAAACATGGAGTGAAGCATCGGAATCTATAACTAGTGTCACAGTAATGGTTCAAAGCATAGACAGTAAGAAGAGTCAGACGTCTTGTACTGATGTCGGCATTGTGCCTTTTGTATTTAATTTCGATGCAATTTCTGTGTTTCATCGTCAATAAGAAGGTCCAAGGGATACAGTATACCTGAAGTGAAGCATCGGAATCTATAACTAGTGTCACTGGAATGTTTCAAAATATAGACAGTAGGAAGAGTCAGTCTTCTTGTACTTAAGTCGGCATTGTGCCTTTTGTATTTAATTCTGATGCAATTTCTGTTTTTCATCGTCAATAAGAAGGTCCAAGGGATACAGTAAACCTGAAGTGAAGCATCGGAATCTATAACTAGTGTCACAGGAATGGTTCAAAGCATAGACAGTAAGAAGAGTCAGTGTTCTTGTACTTAAGTCAGCATTGTGCCTTTTGTATTTAATTCCGATGCAATTTTTGTGTTTCATCGTCAATAACAAGGTCCAAGGGATACAGTAAACCGGGAGTGAAGCATCGGAATCTATTACTAGTGTCAATGGAATGCTTCAAAACATAGACAGTAAGAAGAGTCAGTCTTCTTGTACTTAAGTCGGCATTGTGCCTTTTGTATTTAAATCCAATGCAATTTCTGTGTTTCATCGTCAATAAGAAGGTCCAAGGTATACAGTAAACCTGAAGTGAAGCATCGGAATCTATAACTAGTGTCACACGAATGGTTCAAACATAGTCCGTAAGAAGAGTCAGTCTTCTTGTACTTAAGACGGTATTGTAACTTTTCCATTTAATTCCGATGCAATTTCTGTGTTTCATCGTCAATAAGAAGGTCCAAGGGATACAGTAAACCTGGAGTGAAGCATCGGAATCTAAAACTAGTGTCACAGGAATGGTTCAAACATAGACAGTAAGAGGAGTCAGTCTTCTTGTACTTAAGTCGGCATTGTGCCTTTTCTATTTAATTCCGATGCAATTTCTGTGTTTCGTCGTCAATAGGAAGGTCAGAGGGATACAATAAACCTGAAGTGAAGCTTCGGAATCTATAACTATTGTCACAGGAATGGTTCAAAACATAAAAAGTAAGAGGAGTCAGTCTTCTTGTACTTAAGTCGGCATTGTGCCTTTTGTATTTAATTCCGATGCAATTTCTGTGTTTCATCGTCAATGTGAAGGTCCAAGGGATACAGTAAACCTGGAGTGTAGCATCGGAATCTATAACTTGTGTCATAGGAATGGTTCAAAACATAGACAGTAAGAAGAGTCAGTCTTCGTGTCCTTTAGTCGGCATTTGCCTTTTGTATTTAATTCCGACGCAATTTCTGTGTTTCATCGTCAATAAGAAGGTCTAAGGGATACAGTAAACCTGAAGTGAAGCATCGGAATCTATAACTAGTGTCACAGGAATAGTTCAAAACATAGGCAGTAAGAAGAGTCAGTCTTCTGTACTTAAGACGGCATTGTGCCTTTTGTATCTTATTCCGATGCAATATCTATGTTTCATCATCAATAAGAAGGTCAGAGGGATACAGTAATCCTGAAGTGAAGCATCGGAATCTATAACTAGTGTCACAGGAGTGGTTCAAAACATAGTCAGTAAGAAGAGTCAATCTTCTTGTACCTAAGTTGGCATTCTGCATTTCGTATTTAATTCCGATGCAATTTCTGTGTTACACCGGCAATAAGAAGGTCAGAGGGATGCAGGAAACCTGAAGTGAAGCATCGGCATCTATAGCTAGTGTCACAGGAATGGTTCAAACATAGTCAGTAAGAAGAGTCAGTCTTCTTGTCCTTAAATAGGCATTGTGCCTTTTGTATTTAATTCCGATGCAATTTCTGTGTTTCATCGTCAATAACAAGGTCCAAGGGATACAGTAAAACTGAAGCCATGCATCGGAATCTATAACAAGTGTCGCTGGAATGGTTCAAAACGTAGTCAGTAAGAAGAGTCAGTCTTCTTGTACTTAAATAGGCATTGTAACGTTTCAATTTAATTCCGATTCATTTTCTGTGTTTCCTCGTCAATAAGAAGGTCAGAGGGATACAGTAAACCTGAAGTGAAGCATCGGAATCTATAACTAGTGTCACAGGAATGGTTCAAATAATAGTCAGTAGGAGAGTCGGTCTTCATGTACTTAAGTCGGCATTGTGCCTTATGTATTTCATTCCGATGCAATTTCTGTGTTTCATCGTCAATAAGAAGGTCCAAGGGATACAGTAAACCTGAAGTGAAGCATCGGAATCCATAACTAGTGTCACAGGAATGGTTCAAAACATAGACAGTAGAAAGAGTCAGTCTTCTTGTACTTAAGTCGGCATTGTGCCTTTTCTATTTAGTTCCGATGCAATTTCTGTATTTCATCGTCAATAACAAGGTCCAAGGGATACAGTAAACCTGGAGTGATGCATCGGAATCTATAACTAGTGTCAAAGGAATGGTTCACAACATAGACAGTAAGAAGAGTCAGTCTTCTTGTACTTAAGTCGGCATTGTGCCTTTTGTATTTAATTCCCATGCAATATCTGTGTTTCATCGTCAATAAGAAGGTCTGTGGGATGCAGTATACCAGATGTGAAGCATCGGTATCTATAGCAAGTGTCACAGGAATGGTTCAAAACATAGTCAGTAAGAAGAGTCAGTCTTCTTGTCCTTAAGTCGGCATTGTGCAGTTTGTATTTAATTCTGATGCAATGTCTGTGTTTCATCGTCAATAAGAAGGTCCAAGGGATACAGTGAACCTGAAGTTAAGCATCGGAATGTACAACTAGTGTCATAGGAATGGTTCAAAACATAGACAGTAAGAAGAAACAGCCTTCTTGTACTTAAGTCGGCATTGTGCCTTTTCTAATTAATTCCGATGCAATTTCTGTGTTTCATCGTCAATAAGAAGGTCCAAGGGATACAGTAAACCTGAAGTGAAGCATCGGAATCTATAACTAGTGTCACTGGAATGGTTCAAAATATATACAGTGAGAAGAGTCAGTCTTCTTGTACTTAAGTCGGCATTGTGCTTTTTGTATTTAATTCCGATGCAATTTCTGTGTTTCGTCGTCAATAGGAAGGTCAGAGGTATACAATAAACCTGAAGTGAAGCTTCGGAATCTATAACTAGTGTCACAGGAATGGTTCAAAGCATAGTCAGTAAGAACAGACAGTATTCTTGTCCTTAAGTCGGTATTGTGCCTTTTGTATTTAATTCCGATGCAATTTCTGTGTTTCATTGTCAATAGGATGGTCAGAGGGAAACAGTAAACCTGAAGTGAAGCATCGGAATCTATAACTAGTGTCACAGGAATGGTTCAACACATAGTCAGTATGAAGAGTGAGTCTTCTAGTCCAAGAGTCGGCATTGTGCCTTTTGTATTTAATTCCGATGCAATTTCTGTGTATCATCGTCAATAAGAAGGTCAGTGGGATACAGTAAACCTGAAGTGAAGCATCGGAATCAAAATAAGTGTCACAGGAATGATTCAATACATAGACAGTAGGAAGAGTCGGTCTTCTTGTACTTAAGTCGGCATTGTGCTTTTTGTATTTAATTCCGATGCAATTTCTGTGTTTCGTCGTCAATAGGAAGGTCAGAGGTATACAATAAACCTTAAGTGAAGCTTCGGAATCTCTAACTAGTGTCACAGGAATGGTTCAAAGCATAGTCAGTAAGAACAGACAGTCTTCTTGTCCTTAAGTCGGTATTGTGCCTTTTGTATTTAATTCCGATGCAATTTCTGTGTTTCATCGTCAATGAGAAGGTCCAAGGGATACAGTAAACCTGGAGTGTAGCATCGGAGTCTATAACTTGTGTCACAGGAATGGTTGAAAACGTAGACAATAAGAAGAGTCTGTGTTCGTGGACTTTAGTCGGCATTTGCCTTTTGTATTTCATTCCGACGCAATTTCTGTGTTTCATCGTCAATAAGAAGGTCTAAGGGATACAGTAAACCTGAAGTGAAGCATCGGAATCTATAACTAGTGTCACAGGAATGGTTCAAAACATAGACAGTAAGAAGATTCAGTCTTCTTGTACTTAAGTCGGCATTGTGCCTTTTGTATCTTATGCCGATGCAATATCTATGTTTCATCATCAATATGAAGGTCAGAGGGATACAGTAATCGTAAAGTGAAGCGTCGGAATCTATAACTAGTGTCACAGGAGTGGTTCAAAACATAGTCAGTAAAAAGAGTCAATATTCTTGTACTTAAGTTGGCATTGTGCATTTCGTATTTAATTCCGATGCAATTTCCGTGTTTCACCATCAATAAGAAGGTCAGAGGGATGCAGGACACCTGAAGTGAAGCATCGGAATCTATAACTAGTGTCACAGGAATGGTTCAAACATAGACAGTAAGAAGAGTCAGTCTTCTTGTACTTAAGTCGGCATTGTGCCTTTTGTATTTAATTCCGATGCAATTTCTGTTTTTCATCTTCAATAGGAAGGTCAGATGGAAACGGTAAACCTAAAGTGAAGCATCGCAATCTATAACTAGTGTCACAGGAATGGTTCATATCATAGTCAGTAAGAAAAGTCAATCTTCTTGTCCTTAAGTCGGCATTGTGCCTCTTGTATTTAATTCCGATGCAATTTCTGTGTTTCATCGTCAATAAGAAGGTCCATGGGATACTGTAAACATGGAGTGAAGCATCGGAATCTATAACTAGTGTCACAGTAATGGTTCAAAGCATAGACAGTAAGAAGAGTCAGACGTCTTGTACTGATGTCGGCATTGTGCCTTTTGTATTTAATTTCGATGCAATTTCTGTGTTTCATCGTCAATAAGAAGGTCCAAGGGATACAGTATACCTGAAGTGAAGCATCGGAATCTATAACTAGTGTCACTGGAATGTTTCAAAATATAGACAGTAGGAAGAGTCAGTCTTCTTGTACTTAAGTCGGCATTGTGCCTTTTGTATTTAATTCTGATGCAATTTCTGTTTTTCATCGTCAATAAGAAGGTCCAAGGGATACAGTAAACCTGAAGTGAAGCATCGGAATCTATAACTAGTGTCACAGGAATGGTTCAAAGCATAGACAGTAAGAAGAGTCAGTGTTCTTGTACTTAAGTCAGCATTGTGCCTTTTGTATTTAATTCCGATGCAATTTTTGTGTTTCATCGTCAATAACAAGGTCCAAGGGATACAGTAAACCGGGAGTGAAGCATCGGAATCTATTACTAGTGTCAATGGAATGCTTCAAAACATAGACAGTAAGAAGAGTCAGTCTTCTTGTACTTAAGTCGGCATTGTGCCTTTTGTATTTAAATCCAATGCAATTTCTGTGTTTCATCGTCAATAAGAAGGTCCAAGGTATACAGTAAACCTGAAGTGAAGCATCGGAATCTATAACTAGTGTCACACGAATGGTTCAAACATAGTCCGTAAGAAGAGTCAGTCTTCTTGTACTTAAAACGGTATTGTAACTTTTCCATTTAATTCCGATGCAATTTCTGTGTTTCATCGTCAATAAGAAGGTCCAAGGGATACAGTAAACCTGGAGTGAAGCATCGGAATCTAAAACTAGTGTCACAGGAATGGTTCAAACATAGACAGTAAGAGGAGTCAGTCTTCTTGTACTTAAGTCGGCATTGTGCCTTTTCTATTTAATTCCGATGCAATTTCTGTGTTTCGTCGTCAATAGGAAGGTCAGAGGGATACAATAAACCTGAAGTGAAGCTTCGGAATCTATAACTATTGTCACAGGAATGGTTCAAAACATAAAAAGTAAGAGGAGTCAGTCTTCTTGTACTTAAGTCGGCATTGTGCCTTTTGTATTTAATTCCGATGCAATTTCTGTGTTTCATCGTCAATGTGAAGGTCCAAGGGATACAGTAAACCTGGAGTGTAGCATCGGAATCTATAACTTGTGTCATAGGAATGGTTCAAAACATAGACAGTAAGAAGAGTCAGTCTTCGTGTCCTTTAGTCGGCATTTGCCTTTTGTATTTAATTCCGACGCAATTTCTGTGTTTCATCGTCAATAAGAAGGTCTAAGGGATACAGTAAACCTGAAGTGAAGCATCGGAATCTATAACTAGTGTCACAGGAATAGTTCAAAACATAGGCAGTAAGAAGAGTCAGTCTTCTGTACTTAAGACGGCATTGTGCCTTTTGTATCTTATTCCGATGCAATATCTATGTTTCATCATCAATAAGAAGGTCAGAGGGATACAGTAATCCTGAAGTGAAGCATCGGAATCTATAACTAGTGTCACAGGAGTGGTTCAAAACATAGTCAGTAAGAAGAGTCAATCTTCTTGTACCTAAGTTGGCATTCTGCATTTCGTATTTAATTCCGATGCAATTTCTGTGTTACACCGGCAATAAGAAGGTCAGAGGGATGCAGGAAACCTGAAGTGAAGCATCGGCATCTATAGCTAGTGTCACAGGAATGGTTCAAACATAGTCAGTAAGAAGAGTCAGTCTTCTTGTCCTTAAATAGGCATTGTGCCTTTTGTATTTAATTCCGATGCAATTTCTGTGTTTCATCGTCAATAACAAGGTCCAAGGGATACAGTAAAACTGAAGCCATGCATCGGAATCTATAACAAGTGTCGCTGGAATGGTTCAAAACGTAGTCAGTAAGAAGAGTCAGTCTTCTTGTACTTAAATAGGCATTGTAACGTTTCAATTTAATTCCGATTCATTTTCTGTGTTTCCTCGTCAATAAGAAGGTCAGAGGGATACAGTAAACCTGAAGTGAAGCATCGGAATCTATAACTAGTGTCACAGGAATGGTTCAAATAATAGTCAGTAGGAGAGTCGGTCTTCATGTACTTAAGTCGGCATTGTGCCTTATGTATTTCATTCCGATGCAATTTCTGTGTTTCATCGTCAATAAGAAGGTCCAAGGGATACAGTAAACCTGAAGTGAAGCATCGGAATCCATAACTAGTGTCACAGGAATGGTTCAAAACATAGACAGTAGAAAGAGTCAGTCTTCTTGTACTTAAGTCGGCATTGTGCCTTTTCTATTTAGTTCCGATGCAATTTCTGTATTTCATCGTCAATAACAAGGTCCAAGGGATACAGTAAACCTGGAGTGATGCATCGGAATCTATAACTAGTGTCAAAGGAATGGTTCACAACATAGACAGTAAGAAGAGTCAGTCTTCTTGTACTTAAGTCGGCATTGTGCCTTTTGTATTTAATTCCCATGCAATATCTGTGTTTCATCGTCAATAAGAAGGTCTGTGGGATGCAGTATACCAGATGTGAAGCATCGGTATCTATAGCAAGTGTCACAGGAATGGTTCAAAACATAGTCAGTAAGAAGAGTCAGTCTTCTTGTCCTTAAGTCGGCATTGTGCAGTTTGTATTTAATTCTGATGCAATGTCTGTGTTTCATCGTCAATAAGAAGGTCCAAGGGATACAGTGAACCTGAAGTTAAGCATCGGAATGTACAACTAGTGTCATAGGAATGGTTCAAAACATAGACAGTAAGAAGAAACAGCCTTCTTGTACTTAAGTCGGCATTGTGCCTTTTCTAATTAATTCCGATGCAATTTCTGTGTTTCATCGTCAATAAGAAGGTCCAAGGGATACAGTAAACCTGAAGTGAAGCATCGGAATCTATAACTAGTGTCACTGGAATGGTTCAAAATATATACAGTGAGAAGAGTCAGTCTTCTTGTACTTAAGTCGGCATTGTGCTTTTTGTATTTAATTCCGATGCAATTTCTGTGTTTCGTCGTCAATAGGAAGGTCAGAGGTATACAATAAACCTGAAGTGAAGCTTCGGAATCTATAACTAGTGTCACAGGAATGGTTCAAAGCATAGTCAGTAAGAACAGACAGTATTCTTGTCCTTAAGTCGGTATTGTGCCTTTTGTATTTAATTCCGATGCAATTTCTGTGTTTCATTGTCAATAGGATGGTCAGAGGGAAACAGTAAACCTGAAGTGAAGCATCGGAATCTATAACTAGTGTCACAGGAATGGTTCAACACATAGTCAGTATGAAGAGTGAGTCTTCTAGTCCAAGAGTCGGCATTGTGCCTTTTGTATTTAATTCCGATGCAATTTCTGTGTATCATCGTCAATAAGAAGGTCAGTGGGATACAGTAAACCTGAAGTGAAGCATCGGAATCAAAATAAGTGTCACAGGAATGATTCAATACATAGACAGTAGGAAGAGTCGGTCTTCTTGTACTTAAGTCGGCATTGTGCTTTTTGTATTTAATTCCGATGCAATTTCTGTGTTTCGTCGTCAATAGGAAGGTCAGAGGTATACAATAAACCTTAAGTGAAGCTTCGGAATCTCTAACTAGTGTCACAGGAATGGTTCAAAGCATAGTCAGTAAGAACAGACAGTCTTCTTGTCCTTAAGTCGGTATTGTGCCTTTTGTATTTAATTCCGATGCAATTTCTGTGTTTCATCGTCAATGAGAAGGTCCAAGGGATACAGTAAACCTGGAGTGTAGCATCGGAGTCTATAACTTGTGTCACAGGAATGGTTGAAAACGTAGACAATAAGAAGAGTCTGTGTTCGTGGACTTTAGTCGGCATTTGCCTTTTGTATTTCATTTCGACGCAATTTCTGTGTTTCATCGTCAATAAGAAGGTCCAAGGGAAACAGTAAACCTGAAGTGAAGCATCGGAATCTATAACTAGTGTCACAGGAATGGTTCAAAACATAGACAGTAAGAAGATTCAGTCTTCTTGTACTTAAGTCGGCATTGTGCCTTTTGTATCTTATGCCGATGCAATATCTATGTTTCATCATCAATAAGAAGGTCAGAGGGATACAGTAATCGTAAAGTGAAGCGTCGGAATCTATAACTAGTGTCACAGGAGTGGTTCAAAACATAGTCAGTAAAAAGAGTCAATATTCTTGTACTTAAGTTGGCATTGTGCATTTCGTATTTAATTCCGATGCAATTTCCGTGTTTCACCATCAATAAGAAGGTCAGTGCTACAGAAGAATGCTGAAGATTAGATGGGTAGATCACATAACTAATGAGGAGGTATTGAATAGGATTGGGGAGGAGAGAAGTTTGTGGCACAACTTGACCAGAAGAAGGGATCGGTTGATAGGACATGTTCTGAGGCATCAAGGGATCCCCAATTTAGTATTGGAGGGCAGCGTGGAGGGTAAAAATCGTAGAGGGAGACCAAGAGATGAATACACTAAGCAGATTCAGAAGGATGTAGGTTGCAGTAGGTACTGGAGGATGAAAAAGCTTGCACAGGATAGAGTAGCATGGAGAGCTGCATCAAACCAGTCTCAGGACTGAAGACCACAACAACAACAACAACAAGAAGGTCAGAGGGATGCAGGACACCTGAAGTGAAGCATCGGAATCTATAACTAGTGTCACAGGAATGGTTCAAACATAGACAGTAAGAAGAGTCAGTCTTCTTGTACTTAAGTCGGCATTGTGCCTTTTGTATTTAATTCCGATGCAATTTCTGTTTTTCATCTTCAATAGGAAGGTCAGATGGAAACGGTAAACCTAAAGCGAAGCATCGGAATCTATAACTAGTGTCACAGGAATGGTTCATATCATAGTCAGTAAGAAGAGTCAATCTTCTTGTCCTTAAGTCGGCATTGTGCCTCTTGTATTTAATTCCGATGCAATTTCTGTGTTTCATCGTCAATAAGAAGGTCCAAGGGATACTGTAAACATGGAGTGAAGCATCGGAATCTATAACTAGTGTCACAGTAATGGTTCAAAGCATAGACAGTAAGAAGAGTCAGACGTCTTGTACTGATGTCGGCATTGTGCCTTTTGTATTTAATTTCGATGCAATTTCTGTGTTTCATCGTCAATAAGAAGGTCCAAGGGATACAGTATACCTGAAGTGAAGCATCGGAATCTATAACTAGTGTCACTGGAATGTTTCAAAATATAGACAGTAGGAAGAGTCAGTCTTCTTGTACTTAAGTCGGCATTGTGCCTTTTGTATTTAATTCCGATGCAATTTCTGTGTTTCATCGCCAATAAGAAGGTCCAAGGGATACAGTAAACCTGGACTGTAGCATCGGAATCTATAACTTGTGTCACAGGAATGGTTCAAAACATAGACAGTAAGAAGAGTTAGTCTTCGTGTACTTAAGTCGGCATTTTGCCTTTTGTATTTAATTCTGATGCAATTTCTGTGTTTCATCGTCAATAAGAAGGTCCAAGGGATACAGTAAACCTGAAGTGAAGCATCGGAATCTATAACTAGTGTCACAGGAATGGTTCAAAGCATAGACAGTAAGAAGAGTCAGTGTTCTTGTACTTAAGTCAGCATTGTGCCTTTTGTATTTAATTCCGATGCAATTTTTGTGTTTCATCGTCAATAACAAGGTCCAAGGGATACAGTAAACCGGGAGTGAAGCATCGGAATCTATTACTAGTGTCAATGGAATGCTTCAAAACATAGACAGTAAGAAGAGTCAGTCTTCTTGTACTTAAGTCGGCATTGTGCCTTTTGTATTCAAATCCAATGCAATTTCTGTGTTTCATCGTCAATAAGAAGGTCCAAGGTATACAGTAAACCTGAAGTGAAGCATCGGAATCTATAACTAGTGTCACACGAATGGTTCAAACATAGTCCGTAAGAAGAGTCAGTCTTCTTGTACTTAAGACGGTATTGTAACTTTTCCATTTAATTCCGATGCAATTTCTGTGTTTCATCGTCAATAAGAAGGTCCAAGGGATACAGTAAACCTGGAGTGACGCATCGGAATCTAAAACTAGTGTCACAGGAATGGTTCAAACATAGACAGTAAGAGGAGTCAGTCTTCTTGTACTTAAGTCGGCATTGTGCCTTTTCTATTTAATTCCGATGCAATTTCTGTGTTTCGTCGTCAATAGGAAGGTCAGAGGGATACAATAAACCTGAAGTGAAGCTTCGGAATCTATAACTAGTGTCACAGGAATGGTTCAAAGCATAAAAAGTAAGAGGAGTCAGTCTTCTTGTACTTAAGTCGGCATTGTGTCTTTTGTATTTAATTCCGACGCAATTTCTGTGTTTCATCGTCAATAAGAAGGTCTAAGGGATACAGTAAACCTGAAGTGAAGCATCGGAATTTATAACTAGTGTCACTGGAATGTTTCAAAATATAGACAGTAAGAAGAGTCAGCCTTCTTGTACTTAAGTCGGCATTGTGCCTTTTGTATTTAATTCCGATGCAAATTCTGTGCTTCGTCGTCAATAAGAAGGTCCAAGGGATACAGTAAACCTGGACTGTAGCATCGGAATCTATAACTTGTGTCACAGGAATGGTTCAAAACATAGACAGTAAGAAGAGTCAGTCTTCGTGATCTTAAGTCGGCATTTTGCCTTTTGTATTTAATTCTGATGCAATTTCTGTGTTTCATCGTCAATAAGAAAGTCCAAGGGAAACAGTAAACCTGAAGTGAAGCATCGGAAACTATAACTAGTGTCACAGGAATGGTTCAAAACATAGACAGTAAGAAGAGTCAGTCTTCTTGCACTTAAGTCGGCATTGTGCCTTTTCTATTTAATTCCGATGCAATTTTTGTGTTTCATCGTCAATAACAGGGTCCAAGGGATACAGTAAACCTGGAGTGAAGCATCGGAATCTATTCCTAGTGTCAATGGAATGGTTCAAATCATAGACAGTAAGAAGAGTCAGTCTTCTTGTACTTAAGTAGGCATTGTGGCTTTTCCATTTAATTCCGATATAATTTCTGTGTTTCCTCGTCAATAAGAAGGTCAGAGGGATACAGTAAACCTCAAGTGAAGCATCGGAATCTATAACGAGTGTCACAGGAATGGTTCAAAGCATAGTCAGTAGGAAGAGTCGGTCTTCATGTACTTAAGTCGGCATTATGCCGTTTGTATTTAATTCTGATGCAATTTCTGTGTTTCATCGTCAATAAGAAAGTCCAAGGGAAACAGTAAACCTGAAGTGAAGCATCGGAAACTATAACTAGTGTCACAGGAATGGTTCAAAACATAGACAGTAAGAAGAGTCTGTCTTCTTGCACTTAAGTCGGCATTGTGCCTTTTCTATTTAATTCCCATGCAATTTCTCGGTTTCGTCCTCAATAGGAGGGTCAGAGGGATACAATAAACCTGAAGTGAAGCATCGGAATCTATACCTAGTGTCACAGGAATGGTTCAAATCATAGTCAGTAGGAACAGTCAGCCTTCTTGTCCTTAAGTCCGCATTGTGCCTTATGTATTTAATTCCGATGCAATTTCTGTGTTTCATCGTCAGTGAGAAGGTCCAAGGGATACAGTAAACATGGAGTGTAGCATCGGAATCTATAACTTGTGTCACAGGAATGGTTCAAAACATAGACAGTAAGAAGAGTCAGTCTTCTTGTACTTAAGTAGGCATTGTTTCTTTTGTATTTAATTCCGATGCAATTTCTGTGTTTCATCGTCAATTAGAAGGTCCAAGGGAAACAGTAAACCTCAAGTGAAGCATCGGAATCTATAACTAGTGTCACAGGAATGGTTCAAAACATAGTCAGTAAGAAGAGTCAGTCTTCTTGTCCCTAAGTCGGCATTGTGCCTTTTGTATTTTATTCCGATGCAATTTCTGAGTTTCATCGGCAATACGGTCAGAGGGATACAGTAAACCTGAAGTGAAGCATCGGAATCTATAGCTAGTGTCACAGGAATGGTTCAAAACATAGACAGTAGGAAGAGTCAGTCTTCTTGTACTTAGGTCGGCATTGTGCCCTTTGTATTTCATTCCGATGCAATTTCTGTGTTTCATCGTCAATAAGAAAGTCAGAGGGATACAGTAAACCTGAAGTGACGCATCGGAATCCAAAACTAGTGTCACAGGAATGGTTCAAAACATAGTCAGTAAGAAGAGTCAGTCTTCTTGGATTTAAGTCGGCACTGTGCCTTCTGTATTCAATTCCAATGCCATTTCTGTGTTTCATTGTCAATATGAAGGTCCAAGGTATACAGTAAACCTTAACTGAAGCATCGGAATCTATAACTAGTGTCACAGGAATGGTTCAAAAACATAGTTAGTAAGAAGAGTCAGTCTTTTTGTACTTATGTCGGCATTGTGGCTTTTGTATTTAATTCCGATGCAATTTCTGTGTTTCATCGTCAATAAGAAGGTCCAAGATATACAGTAAACCTGAAGTGATGCATCGGAATCAATAACTAGTGTCACAGGAATGGTTAAAAACATAGTTAGTAAGAAGAGTCAATCTTCTTGTATTTAAGTCGGCATTGTGCCTTTTCTATTTAATTCCGATGCAATTTCTGTGTTTCATCGTCAATAAGAAGGTCCAAGGGATACAGTAAACCTTAAGTGAATCATTAAAATCTATAACTAGTGTCACAGGAATGGTTCGAAACATAGTCAGTAAGAAGAGTCAGTCTTCTTGTACTTAAGTCTTCATTGTTTCTTTTCTATTTAATTCCAATGCAATTTCTGTGTTGCATCGTCAATAAGAAGGTCCAAGGGATACAGTTAACCTGGAGTGAAGCATCGGAATCTATAACTAGTGTCAATGGAATGGTTCACAACATAGACAGTAGGAAGAGTCAAGCTTCTTGTACTTAAGTCGGCATTGTGCCTTTTGTACTTAATTCCGATGCAATTTCTGTGTTTCATCGTCAATAAGAAGGTCCAAGGGATACAGTGAACCTGAAGTGAAGCATCGGAATGTACAAGTAGTGTCATAGGAATGGTTCAAAACATAGACAGTAAGAAGGGTCAGCCTTCTTGTACTTAAGTCGGAATTGTGCCTTTTCTATTTCATTTCGATGCAGTTTCTGTGTTTCATCGTCAATAAGAAGGTCAGAGGGATACAGTAAACCTGAAGTGAAGCAACGGAATCTCTAACTAGTGTCACAGGAATCGTTCAAAACATAGTCAGTAAGAAGAATCAATCTTCTTGTACCTAAGTTGGCATTGTGCATTTCGTATTTAATTCCGATGCAATTTCTGTGTTACACCGGCAATAAGAAGGTCAGAGGGATGCAGGAAACCTGAAGTGAAGCATCGGCATCTTTAGCTAGTGTCACAGGAATGGTTCAAAACATAGTCAGTAAGAAGAGTCAGTCTTCATGTCCTTAAGTAGGCATTGTGCCTTTTGTATTTAATTCCGATGCAATTTCTGTGTTTCATCGTCAATAACAAGGTCCAAGGGATACAGTAAAACTGAAGCCATGCATCGGAATCTATAACAAGTGTCACAGGAATGGTTCAAAACGTAGTCAGTAAGAAGAGTCAGACTTCTTGTACTTAAATAGGCATTGTAACGTTTCAATTTAATTCCGACTCATTTTCTGTGTTTCCTCGTCAATAAGAAGGTCAGAGGGATACAGTAAACCTGAAGTGAAGCATCGGAATCTATAACTAGAGGCACAGGAATGGTTCAAATAATAGTCAGTAGGAGAGTCGGTCTTCATGTACTTAAGTCGGCATTGTGCCTTATGTATTAATTCCGATGCAATTTCTGTGTTTCATCGTCAATAAGAAGGTCCAAGGGATACAGTAAACCTGAAGTGAAGCATCGGAATCCATAACTAGTGTCACAGGAATGGTTCAAAACATAGACAGTAGAAAGAGTCAGTCTTCTTGTACTTAAGTCGGCATTGTGCCTTTTCTATTTAGTTCCGATGCAATTTCTGTATTTCATCGTCAATAACAAGGTCCAAGGGATACAGTAAACCTGGAGTGATGCATCGGAATCTACAACTAGTGTCACAGGAATGGATCAAAACGTAGACAGTAAGAAGAGTCAGTCTTCTTGTACTTATGTAAGCATTGTGGCTTTTCTATTTAATTCCGATACAATTTCTGTGTTTCCTCGTCAATAAGAAGGTCAGAGGGATACAGTAAACCTGGAGTGAAGCATCGGAATCTATAACTAGTGTCAATGGAATGGTTCACAACATAGACAGTAAGAAGAGTCAGTCTTCTTGTACTTAAGTCGTCATTGTGCCTTTTGTATTTAATTCCGATGCAATATCTGTGTTTCATCGTCAATAAGAAGGTCTGAGGGATGCAGTATACCAGATGTGAAGCATCGGAATCTATAGCAAGTGTCACAGGAATGGTTCAGAACATAGTCAGTAAGAAGAGTCAGTCTTCTTGTCCTTAAGTCGGCATTGTGCATTTTGTATTTAATTCTGATGCAATGTCTGTGTTTCATCGTCAATAAGAAGGTCCAAGGGATACAGCGAACCAGAAGTTAAGCATCGGAATGTACAACTAGTGTCATAGGAATGGTTCAAAACATAGACAGTAAGAAGAAACAGCCTTCTTGTACTAAAGTCGGCATTGTGCCTTTTCTAATTAATTCCGATGCAATTTCTGTGTTTCATCGTCAATAAGAAGGTCCAAGGGAAACAGTAAACCTCAGGTGAAGCATCGGAATCTATAACTAGTGTCAGAGGAATGGTTCAAAACATAGTCAGTAAGAAGAGTCAGTCTTCTTGTCCCTAAGTCGGCATTGTGCCTTTTGTATTTAATTCCGATGCAATTTCTGAGTTTCATCGGCAATACGGTCAGAGGGATACAGTAAACCTGATGTGAAGCATCGGAATCTATAGCTAGTGTCACAGGAATGGTTCAAAACATAGACAGTAGGAAGAGTCAGTCTTCTTGTACTTAGGTCGGCATTGTGCCTTTTGTATTTCATTCCGATGCAATTTCTGTGTTTCATCGTCAATAAGAAAGTCAGAGGGATACAGTAAACCTGAAGTGACGCATCGGAATCCAAAACTAGTGTCACAGGAATGGTTCAAAACATAGTCAGTAAGAAGAGTCAGTCTTCTTGGATTTAAGTCGGCACTCTGCCTTCTGTATTCAATTCCAATGCCATTTCTGTGTTTCATTGTCAATATGAAGGTCCAAGGTATACAGTAAACCTTAACTGAAGCATCGGAATCTATAACTAGTGTCACAGGAATGGTTCAAAACATAGTTAGTAAGAAGAGTCAGTCTTTTTGTACTTAAGTCGGCATTGTGCCTTTTGTATTTAATTCCGATGCAATTTCTGTGTTTCATCGTCAATAAGAAGGTCCAAGATATACAGTAAACCTGAAGTGATGCATCGGAATCTATAACTAGTGTCACAGGAATGGTTAAAATCATAGTTAGTAAGAAGAGTCAATCTTCTTGTATTTAAGTCGGCATTGTGCCTTTTCTATTTAATTCCGATGCAATTTCTGTATTTCATCGTCAATAACAAGGTCCAAGGGATACAGTAAACCTGGAGTGATGCATCGGAATCTATAACTAGTGTCACAGGAATGGATCAAAACGTAGACAGTAAGAAGAGTCAGTCTTCTTGTACTTATGTAAGCATTGTGGCTTTTCTATTTAATTCCGATACAATTTCTGTGTTTCCTCGTCAATAAGAAGGTCAGAGGGATACAGTAAACCTGGAGTGAAGCATCGGAATCTATAACTAGTGTCAATGGAATGGTTCACAACATAGACAGTAAGAAGAGTCAGTCTTCTTGTACTTAAGTCGGCATTGTGCCTTTTGTATTTAATTCCGATGCAATATCTGTGTTTCATCGTCAATAAGAAGGTCTGAGGGATGCAGTATACCAGATGTGAAGCATCGGAATCTATAGCAAGTGTCACAGGAATGGTTCAGAACATAGTCAGTAAGAAGAGTCAGTCTTCTTGTCCTTAAGTCGGCATTGTGCATTTTGTATTTAATTCTGATGCAATGTCTGTGTTTCATCGTCAATAAGAAGGTCTGAGGGATACAGTATACCAGATGTGAAGCATCGGAATCTATAGCTAGTGTCACAGGAATGGTTCAAAACATAGTCAGTAATAAGAGTCAGTCTTCTTCTCCTTAAGTCGGCATTTTGCCTTTTGTATTTAATTGTGATGCAATTTCTGTGTTTCATCGTCAATAAGAAGGTCCAAGGGATACAGTGAACCTCAAGGGAAGCATCGGAATGTACAAGTAGTGTCATAGGAATGGTTCAAAACATAGACAGTAAGAAGGGTCAGCCTTCTTGTACTTAAGTCGGAATTGTGCCTTTTCTATTTCATTTCGATGCGGTTTCTGTGTTTCATCGTCAATAAGAAGGTCAGAGGGATACAGTAAACCTGAAGTGAAGCAACGGAATCTCTAACTAGTGTCACAGGAATCGTTCAAAACATAGTCAGTAAGAAGAATCAATCTTCTTGTACCTAAGTTGGCATTGTGCATTTCGTATTTAATTCCGATGCAATTTCTGTGTTACACCGGCAATAAGAAGGTCAGAGGGATGCAGGAAACCTGAAGTGAAGCATCAGCATCTTTAGCTAGTGTCACAGGAATGGTTCAAAACATAGTCAGTAAGAAGAGTCAGTCTTCTTGTCCTTAAGTAGGCATTGTGCCTTTTGTATTTAATTCCGATGCAATTTCTGTGTTTCATCGTCAATAACAAGGTCCAAGGGATACAGTAAAACTGAAGCCATGCATCGGAATCTATAACAAGTGTCACAGGAATGGTTCAAAGCGAAGTCAGTAAGAAGAGTCAGTCTTCTTGTACTTAAATAGGCATTGTAACGTTTCAATTTAATTCCGATTCATTTTCTGTGTTTCCTCGTCAATAAGAAAGTCAGAGGGATACAGTAAACCTGAAGTGAGGCATCGGAATCTATAACTAGTGTCACAGGAATGGTTCAAATAATAGTCAGTAGGAGAGTCGGTCTTCATGTACTTAAGTCGGCATTGTGCCTTATGTATTTAATTCCGATGCAATTTCTGTGTTTCATCGTCAATAAGAAGGTCCAAGGGATACAGTAAACCTGAAGTGAAGCATCGGAATCTATAACTAGTGTCACTGGAATGGTTCAAAATATAGACAGTGAGAAGAGTCAGTCTTCTTGTACTTAAGTCGGTATTGTGCTTTTTGTATTTAATTCCGATGCAATTTCTGTGTTTCGTCGTCAATAGGGATGTCAGAGGTATACAATAAACCTGAAGTGAAGCTTCGGAATCTATAACTAGTGTCACAGGAATGGTTCAAAGCATAGTCAGTAAGAACAGACAGTCTTCTTGTCCTTAAGTCGGTATTGTGCCTTTTGTATTGAATTCCGATGCAATTTCTGTGTTTCATTGTCAATAGGAGGGTCAGAGGGAAACAGTAAACCTGAAGTGAAGCATCGGAATATATATCTAGTGTCACAGGAATGGTTCAAAACATAGTCAGTATGAAGAGTGAGTCTTCTTGTCCATAAGTCGGCATTGTGCCTTTTGTATTTAATTCCGATGCAATTTCTGTGTTTCATCGTCAATAAGAAGGTCAGTGGGATACAGTAAACCTGAATTGAAGCATCAGAATCAAAATTAGTGTCACAGGAATGATTCAATGCATAGACAGTAGGAAGAGTCGGTCTTCTTGTACTTAAGTCGGCATTGTGCTTTTTGTATTTAATTCCGATGCAATTTCTGTGTTTCATCGTCAATAGGAAGGTCAGAGGTATACAATAAACCTGAAGTGAAGCTTCGGAATCTATAACTAGTGTCACAGGAATGGTTCAATGCATAGTCAGTAAGAACAGACAGTCTTCTTGTCCTTAAGTCGGTATTGTGCCTTTTGTATTTAATCCCGATGCAATTTCTGTGTTTCATCGTCAATGAGAAGGTCCAAGGGATACAGTAAACCTGGAGTGTAGCATCGGAATCTATAACTTGTGTCACAGGAATGGTTCAAGACATAGACAGTAAGAAGAGTCTGTGTTCGTGGACTTTAGTCGGCATTTGCCTTTTGTATTTCATTCCGACGCAATTTTTGTGTTTCATCGTCAATAAGAAGGTCTAAGGGATACAGTAAACCTGAAGTGAAGCATCGGAATCTATAACTAGTGTCACAGGAATGGTTCAAAACATAGACAGTAAGAAGAGTCAGTCTTCTTGTACTTAAGTCGGCATTGTGCCTTTTGTATCTTATTCCGATGCAATATCTATGTTTCATCATCAATAAGAAGGTCAGAGGGATACAGTAATCGTAAAGTGAAGCATCGGAATCTATTACTAGTGTCACAGGAGTGGTTCAAAGCATAGTCAGTAAGAAGAATCAATATTCTTGTACTTAAGTTGGCATTGTGCATTTCGTATTTAATTCCGATGCAATTTCCGTGTTTCACCATCAATAAGAAGGTCAGAGGGATGCAGGATACCTGAAGTGAAGCATCGGAATCTATAACTAGTGTCACAGGAATGGTTCAAACATAGACAGTAAGAAGAGTCAGTCTTCTTGTACTTAAGTCGGCATTGTGCCTTTTGTATTTAATTCCGGTGCAATTTCTGTCTTTCATCTTCAATAGGAAGGTCAGATGGAAACGGTAAACCTAAAGTGAAGCATCGGAATCTATAACTAGTGTCACAGGAATGGTTCATATCATAGTCAGTAAGAAGAGTCAATCGTCTTGTCCTTAAGTCGGCATTGTGCCTCTTGTATTTAATTCCGATGCAATTTCTGTGTTTCATCGTCAATACGAAGGTCCAAGGGATACTGTAAACCTGGAGTGAAGCATCGGAATCTATAACTAGTGTCACAGTAATGGTTCAAAACATAGACAGTAAGAAGAGTCAGACGTCTTGTACTGATGTCGGCACTGTGCACTTTGTATTTAATTTCGATGCAATTTCTGTGTTTCATCGTCAATAAGAAGGTCCAAGGGATACAGTATACCTGAAGTGAAGCATCGGAATCTATAACTAGTGTCACTGGAATGTTTCAAAATATAGACAGTATGAAGAGTCAGTCTTCTTGTACTTAAGTCGGCATTGTGCCTTTTGTATTTAATTCCGATGCAATTTCTGTGTTTCATCGCCAATAAGAAGGTCCAAGGGATACAGTAAACCTGGACTGTAGCATCGGAATCTATAACTTGTGTCACAGGAATGGTTCAAAACATAGACAGTAAGAAGAGTTAGTCTTCGTGTACTTAAGTCGGCATTTTGAATTTGTATTTAATTCTGTTGCAATTTCTGTGTTTCATCGTCAATAAGAAGGTCCAAGGGATACAGTAAACCTGAAGTGAAGCATCGGAATCTATAACTAGTGTCACAGGAATGGTTCAAAGCATAGACAGTAAGAAGAGTCAGTGTTCTTGTACTTAAGTCAGCATTGTGCCTTTTCTATTTAATTCCGATGCAATTTTTGTGTTTCATCGTCAATAACAAGGTCCAAGGGATACAGTAAACCGGGAGTGAAGCATCGAAATCTATTACTAGTGTCAATGGAATGCTTCAAAACATAGACAGTAAGAAGAGTCAGTCTTCTTGTACTTAAGTCGGCATTGTGCCTTTTGTATTTAAATCCAATGCAATTTCTGTGTTTCATCGTCAATCAGAAGGTCCAAGGTATACAGTAAACCTGAAGTGAAGCATCGGAATCTATAACTAGTGTCACACGAATGGTTCAAACGTAGTCCGTAAGAAGAGTCAGTCTTCTTGTACTTAAGACGGTATTGTGACTTTTCCATTTAATTCCGATGCAATTTCTGTGTTTCATCGTCAATAAGAAGGTCCAAGGGATACAGTAAACCTGGAGTGAAGCATCGGAATCTAAAACTAGTGTCACAGGAATGGTTCAAACATAGACAGTTAGAGGAGTCAGTCTTCTTGTACTTAAGTCGGCATTGTGCCTTTTCTATTTAATTCCGATGCAATTTCTGTGTTTCATCGTCAATGTGAAGGTCCAAGGGATACAGTAAACCTGGAGTGTAGCATCGGAATCTATAACTTGTGTCACAGGAACGGTTCAAAACATAGACAGTAAGAAGAGTCAGTCTTCGTGTCCTTTAGTCGGCATTTGACTTTTGTATTTATTTCCGACGCAATTTCTGTGTTTCATCGTCAATAAGAAGGTCTAAGGGATACAGTAAATCTCAAGTGAAGCATCGGAAATTATAACTAGTGTCACTGGAATGTTTCAAAATATAGACAGTAAGAAGAGTCAGCCTTCTTGTACTTAAGTCGGCATTGTGCCTTTTGTATTTAATTCCGATGCAAATTCTGTGCTTCGTCGTCAATAAGAAGGTCCAAGGGATACAGTAAACCTGGACTGTAGCATCGGAATCTATAACTTGTGTCACAGGAATGGTTCAAAACATAGACAGTAAGAAGAGTCAGTCTTCGTGTACTTAAGTCGGCATTTTGCCTTTTGTATTTAATTCTGATGCAATTTCTGTGTTTCATCGTCAATAAGAAAGTCCAAGGGATACAGTAAACCTGAAGTGAAGCATCGGAAACTATAACTAGTGTCACAGGAATGGTTCAAAACATAGACAGTAAGAAGAGTCAATCTTCTTGCACCTAAGTCGGCATTGTGCCTTTTCTATTTAATTCCGATGCAATTTTTGTGTTTCATCGTCAATAACAGGGTCCCAGGGATACAGTAAACCTGGAGTGAAGCATCGGAATCGATTCCTAGTGTCAATGGAATGGTTCAAATCATAGACAGTAAGAAGAGTCAGTCTTCTTGTACTTAAGTAGGCATTGCGGCTTTTCTATTTAATTCCGATACAATTTCTGTGTTTCCTCGTCAATAAGAAGGTCAGAGGGATACAGTAAACCTCAAGTGAAGCATCGGAATCTATAACGAGTGTCACAGGAATGGTTCAAAGCATAGTCAGTAGGAAGAGTCGGTCTTCATGTACTTAAGTCGGCATTGTGCCTTATGTATTTAATTCCGATGCAATTTCTGTGTTTCATCGTCAATAAGAAGGTACAAGGGATACAGTAAATCTGGAGTGAAGCATCGGAATCTAAAACTAGAGTCACAAGAATGGTTCAAAACATAGACAGTAAGAATAGTCAGTCTTCTTGCACTTAAGTCGGCATTGTGCCTTTTCTATTTAATTCCCATGCAATTTCTCGGTTTCGTCCTCAATAGGAGGGTCAGAGGGATACAATAAACCTGAAGTGAAGCATCGGAATCTATACCTAGTGTCACAGGAATGGTTCAAATCATAGTCAGTAGGAACAGTCAGCCTTCTTGTCCTTAAGTCCGCATTGTGCCTTATGTATTTAATTCCGATGCAATTTCTGTGTTTCATCGTCAGTGAGAAGGTCCAAGGGATACAGTAATCATTGAGTGTAGCATCGGAATCTATAACTTGTGTCACAGGAATGGTTCAAAACATAGACAGTAAGAATAGTCAGTCTTCGTGTACTTAAGTCGGCATTTGCCTTTTGTATTTAGTTCCGATGCAATTTCTGTGTTTCATCGTCAATAAGATGGTCTAAGGGATACAGTAAACCTGAAGTGAAGCATCAGAATCTATAACTAGTGTCACAGGAATGGTTCAAACATAGTCAGTAAGAAGAGTCAATCTTCTTGTACTTAAGTTGGCATTGTGCATTTCGTATTTAATTCCGATGCTATTTCTGTGTTTCACCGGCATTAAGAAGGCCCAAGGCATACAGTAAACCTGAAGTGAAGCATCGGACTCCATAAATAGTGTCACCGAAACGGTTCAAATCATAGACAGTAAAAGAGTCAGTCTTCTTGTACTTAAGTCGGCATTGTTTCTTTTGTATTTAATTCCGATGCAAATTCTGTGTTCATCGTCAATAAGAAGGTCCAAGGGAAACAGTAAACCTTAAGTGAAGCATCGGAATCTATAACTAGTGTCACAGGAATGGTTCAAACATAGTTAGTTAGAGGAGTCAGTCTTCTTGTACTTAAGTCGGCATTGTGCCTTTTGTATTTAATTCCGATGCAATTTCTGAGTTTCATCGGCAATACGGTCAGAGGGATACAGTATACCTGAAGTGAAGCATCGGAATCAATAGCTAGTGTCACAGGAATGGTTCAAAACATAGACAGTAGGAAGAGTCAGTCTTCTTGTACTTAGGTCGGCATTGTGCCTTTTGTATTTCATTCTGATGCAATTTCTGTGTTTCATCGTCAATAAGAAAGTCAGAGGGATACAGTAAACCTGAAGTGACGCATCGGAATCCAAAACTAGTGTCACAGGAATGGTTCAAAACATAGTCAGTAAGAAGAGTCTGTCATCTTGGATTTAAGTCGGCTCTGTGCCTTCTGTATTCAATTCCAATGCCATTTCTGTGTTTCATTGTCAATAAGAAGGTCCAAGGTATACAGTAAACCTTAACTGAAGCATCGGAATCTATAACTAGTGTCACAGGAATGGTTCAAAGCATAGTTAGTAAGAAGAGTCTGTCTTCTTGTACTTAAGTCGGCATTGTGCCTTTTGTATTTAATTCCGATGCAATTTCTGTGTTTCATCGTCAATAAGAAAGTCCAAGATATACAGTAAACCTGAAGTGATGCATCGGAATCTATAACTAGTGTCACAGGAATGGTTAAAAACATAGTTAGTAAGAAGAGTCAATCTTCTTGTATTTAAGTCGGCATTGTGCCTTTTCTATTTAATTCCGATGCAATTTCTGTGTTTCATCGTCAATAAGAAGGTCCAAGGGATACAGTAAACCTTATGTGAATCATTAAAATCTATAACTAGTGTCACAGGAATGGTTCAAAACATAGTCAGTAAGAAGAGTCAGTCTTCTTGTACTTAAGTCTTCATTGTGCCTTTTCTATTTAATTCCGATGCAATTTCTGTGTTTCATCGTCAATAAGAAGGTCCAAGGGATACAGTAAACCTGGAGTGAAGCATCATAATCTATAACTAGTGTCAATGGAATGGTTCACAACATAGACAGTAGGAAGAGTCAAGCTTCTTGTACTTAAGTCGGCATTGTGCCATTTGTACTTAATTCCGATGCAATTTCTGTGTTTCATCGTCAATAAGAAGGTCTGAGGGGTACAACATACCAGATGTGAAGCATCGGAATCTATAGCTAGTGTCACAGGAATGGTTCAAAACATATGTCAGTAATAAGAGTCAGTCTTCTTCTCCTTAAGTCGGCATTGTACCTTTTGTATTTAATTCTGATGCAATTTCTGTGTTTCATCGTCAATAAGAAGGTCCAAGGGATACAGTGAACCTGAAGTGAAGCATCGGAATGTACAAGTAGTGTCATAGGAATGGTTCAAAACATAGACAGTAAGAAGGGCCAGCCTTCTTGTACTTAAGTCGGAATTGTGCCTTTTCTATTTCATTTCGATGCAGTTTCTGTGTTTCATCGTCAATAAGAAGGTCAGAGGGATACAGTAAACCTGAAGTGAAGCATCGGAATCTCTAACTAGTGTCACAGGAATCGTTCAAAACATAGTCAGTAAGAAGAGTCAGACTTCTTGTACATAAGTTGGCATTGTGCCTTTCACATTTAATTCCGATACAATTTCTGTGTTTCACCGGCAATAAGACGGTCAAAGGGATACAGGAAACCTGAAGTGAAGCATCGGAATGTATAACTAGTGTCACAGAAATGGTTCAAAACATAGTCAGTAAGAAGAGTCAATCTTCTTGTACTTAAGTTGGCATTGTGCATTTCGTATTTAATTCCGATGCAATTTCTGTGTTTCACCGGCAATAAGAAGGTCAGAGGGATGCAGGAAACCTGAAGTGAAGCATCGGAATCTATAACTAGTGTCACAGGAATGGTTCAAACATAGACAGTAAGAAGAGTGAGTCTTCTTGTACTTAAGTCGGCATTGTGCTTTTTGTATTTAATTCTCATGCAATTTCTGTTTTTCGTCAATAGGAAGGTCAGAGGGAAACAGTAATCCTGAAGTGAAGCATCGGAATCTATAACTAGTGTCACAGGAATGGTTCAAAACATAGTCAGTAAGAAGAGTCAATCTTCTTGTCCTTAAGTCGGCAGTGTGCCTCTTGTATTTAATTCCGATGCAATTTCTGTGTTTCATCGTCAATAAGAGGGTCCAAGGGATACTGTAAACCTATAGTGAAGCATCCGAATCTATAACTAGTGTCACAGTAATGGTTCAAATCATAGACAGTAAGAAGAGTCAGACGTCTTGTACTTAAGTCGGCATTGTGCCTTTTGGATTTATTTTTGATGCAATATCTGTGTTTCATCGTCAATAAGAAGGTCCAAGGCATACAGTAATCCTGAAGTGAAGCATCGGAATCTATAATTGGTGTCACTGGAATGGTTCAAAATATAGACAGTAAGAAGAGTCAGTCTTCTTGTACTTTAGTCGGCATTGTGCCTTTTTGTATCTAATTCCGATGCAATTTCTGTGTTTCATCGTCAATAGGAAGGTCAGAGGGAAACAGTAAACCTGAAGTGAAGCATCGGAATCTATAACTAGTGTCACAGGAATGGTTCAAAACATAGTCAGTATGAAGAGTCAGTCTTCTTGTCCTTAAGTCGGCATTGTGCTATTTGTATTTAATTCCCATGCAATTTCTGTGCTTCATCGTCAATATGAAGGTCAGTGGGATACAGTAAACCTGAAGTGAAGCATCGGAATCCAAAACTAGTGTCACAGGAATGATAAAAACATAGACAGTAGGAAGAGTCAGTCTTCTTGTACTTAAGTCGGCATTCTCCCTTTTGTATTTAAATCCGATGCAATTTCTGTGTTTCATCGTCAATGGAAATGGAAATGAGCGTTTGGCGTCATTGGCCGGGAGGCCCCTCGCGAGGCAGGTCCGGCCGCCATATCGCAGGTCTTTTTACATTCGGCACCACATTGGGCGACCTGCACGCTGGATGGGATGAAATGATGATGAACACAACACAACACCCAGTCCCTGAGCGGAGAAAATATCCGACCCAGCCGGGAATCGAACCCGGGCCCAGAGGACGGCAATCCGTCACGCTGACCACTCAGCTACTGGGGCGGACATCGTCAATAAGAAGGTCCAAGGTATACAGTAAACCTGAAGTGAAGCATCGGAATCTATAACTAGTGTCACAGGAATGGTTCAAAACATATTCAGTAAGAAGAGTCAGTCTTCTTGTACTTAAGACGGCATTGTGACTTTTCTATTTAATTCCGATTCAATTTCTGTGTTTCATCGTCAATAAGAAGGTCAGAGGGATACAATAAACCTGAAGTGAAGCATCGGAATCAATAACTAGTGTCACAGGAATGGTTCCAAACATAGTCAGTTAGAACAGTTAGTCTTCTTGTCCTTAAGTCGGCATTGTGCCTTTTGCATTTAATTCCGATGCAATTTCTGTGTTTCATCGTCAATGAGTAGGTCCAAGGGATACAGTAAACCTGGAGTGTAGCATCGGAATCTATAACTTGTGTCACAGGAATGGTTCAAAACATAGACAGTAAGAAGTGTCAGTCTTCGTGGACTTTAGTCGGCATTTGCCTTTTGTATGTTATTCCCAAGCGATTTCTATGTTTCATCATCACTAAGAGGGTCAGAGGGATACAGTAATCCAGAGGTGAAGCATCGGAATCTATAACTAGTGTCACAGGAATGGTTCAAACATAGACAGTAAGCAGAGTCAGTCTTGTTGTACTTAAGTCGGCATTGTGCCTTTTGTATTTAATTCCGATGTAATTTCTGTTTTTCATCGTCAATAGGAAGGTCAGAGGGAAACAGTAAACCTGAAGTGAAGCATCGGAATCTATAACTAGTGTCACAGGAATGGTTCAAAACATAGTCAGTACGAAGAGTCAATCTTCTTGTCCTTAATTCGGTATTGTGCCTCTTGTATTTAATTCCGATGCAATTTCTGTGTTCATCGTCAATAAGAAAGTACAAGGGATACTGTAAACCTATAGTGAAGCATCGGAATCTATAACTAGTGTCACAGTAATGGTTCAAAACATAGACAGTAAGAAGAGTCAGACGTCTTGTACTTAAGTCCGCATTGTGCCTTTTGGATTTATTTCCGAAGCAATTTCAGTGTTTCATCGTCAGTCAGAAGGTCCAAGGCATACAGTAAACCTGAAGTGAAGCATCGGAATCCATAACTAGTGTCACGGGAATGGTTCAAAATATAGACAGTAAGAAGAGTCAGTCTTCTTGTACTTAAGTCGGCATTGTGCCTTTTGTATTTAATTCCGATGCAATATCTGTGTTTCATCGTTAATAGGAAGGTCAGAGGGAAACAGTAAACCTGAAGTGAAACATCGGAATCTATAACTAGTGTCACAGGAATGGTTCAAAACATAGTCAGAATGAAGAGTCAGTCTTCTTGTCCTTAAGTCGGCATTGTGCCTTTTGTATTTAATTCCGATGCAATTTCTGTGTTTCATCGTCAATATGAAGGTCAGTGAGATACAGTAAACCTGAAGTGAAGCATCGGAATCCAAAACTAGTGTCACAGGAATGATTCAAAACATAGACAGTAGGAAGAATCAGTCGACTTGTACGTAAGTGGGCGTTGTCCCTTTTGTATTTAAATCCGATGCAATTTCCGTGTTTCATCGTCAATAAGAAGGTCCAATGTATACAGTAAACCAGAAGTGAAGCATCGGAATCTGTAACTAGTGTCACAGGAATGGTTCAAAACATAGTCAGTAAGAAGAGTTAGTCTGCTTGTACTTAAGACGTTATTATGACTTTTCTATTTAATTCCGATTCAATTTCTGTGTTTCATCGTCAATAAGTAGGTCCAAGGGATACAGTAAAACTGGAGTGAAGCATCGGAAACTAAAACTAGTGTCACAGGAACGGTTCATATCATAGACAGTAAGAGGAGTCAGTCTTCTTGTAATTAAGTCGGCATTGTGCCTTTTGTATTTAATTCCGATGCAATTTCTGTGTTTCATCGTCAATAGGAAGGTCAGAGGGATACAATAAACCTGAAGTGAAGCATCGGAATCTATTAGTAGTGTCACAGGAATGGTTCAAAACATAGTCAGTAAGAACAGTTAGTCTTCTTGTCCATAATTCGGCATTGTGACTATTGTATTTAATACCTATGCAATTTCTGTGTTTCATCGTCAATGAGAAGGTCCAAGGGATACAGTAAACCTGGAGTGTAGCATCGGAATCTATAACTTGTGTCACAGGAATGGTTCAAAACATAGACAGTAAGAAGTGTCAGTCTTCGTGTACTTTAGTCGGCATTTGCCTTTTGTATTTAATTCCGACACAATTTCTGTGTTTCATCGTCAATAAGAAGGTCTAAGGGATACAGTAAACCTGAAGTGAGCATTGGAATCTATAACTAGTGTCACTGGAATGGTTCAAAATATAGACAGTAAGAAGAGTCAGTCTTCTTGTACTTAAGTTGGCATTGTGCCTTTTATATTTAATTCCGATGCAATTTCTGTGTTTCATCATCACTAAGAAGGTCAGAGGGATACAGTAATCCTGAAGTGAAGCATCGGAATCTATAACTAGTGTCACAGGAATGGTTCAAAACATAGTCAGTAAGAAGAGTCAATCTTCTTGTACTTAAGTCGGCATTGTGCCTCTTGTATTTAATTCCGATGCAATTTCTGTGTTTCATCGTCAATAAGAGCGTCCAAGGGATAAAGTAAACCTATAGTGAAGCATCGGAATCTATAACTAGTGCCACAGTAATGGTTCAAAACATAGACAGTAAGAAGAGTCAGACGTCTTGAACTTAAGTCGGCATTGTGCCTTTTGGATTTATTTCCGATGCAATTTCTGTGTTTCATCGTCAATAAGAAGGTCCAAGGCATACAGTAAACCTGAAGTGAAGCATCGGAATCTATAACTAGTGTCACTGGAATGGTTCAAAATATAGACAGTAAGAAGAGTCAGTCTTCTTGTACTTAAGTTGGCATTGTGCCTTTTATATTTAGTTCCGATGCAATTTCTGTGTTTCATCGTCAATAGGAAGGTCAGAGGGAAACAGTAAACCTGAAGTGAAGCATCGGAATCTATAACTAGTGTCACAGGAATGGTTCAAAACATAGTCAGTATGAAGAGTCAGTCTTCTTGTCCTTAAGTCGGCATTGTGCCTTTTGTATTTAATTCCGATGCAATTTCTGTGTTTCATCGTCAATATGAAGGTCAGTGAGATACAGTAAACCTGAAGTGAAGCATCGGAATCCAAAACTAGTGTCACAGGAATGATTCAAAACATAGACAGTAGGATGAGTCAGTCTTCTTGTACTTAAGTCGGCGTTGTCCCTTTTGTATTTAAATCCGATGCAATTTCTGTGTTTCATCGTCAATAAGAAGGTCCAATGTATACAGTAAACCAGAAGTGAAGCATCGGAATCTATAACTAGTGTCACAGGAATGGTTCAAACATAGTCAGTAAGAAGAGTTAGTCTGCTTGTACTTAAGACGGCATTATGACTTTTCTATTTCATTCCGATTCAATTTCTGTGTTTCATCGTCAATAAGTAGGTGCAAGGGATACAGTAAACCTGGAGTGAAGCATCGGAATCTAAAACTAGTGTCACAGGAATGGTTCATATAATAGACAGTAAGAGGAGTCAGTCTTCTTGTACTAAAGTCGGCATTGTGCCTTTTGTATTTAATTCCGATGCAATTTCTGTGTTTCGTCGTCAATAGGAAGGTCAGAGGGATACAATAAACCTGAAGTGAAGCATCGGAATCTATTACTAGTGTCACAGGAATGGTTCAAAACATAGTCAGTAAGAACAGTTAGTCTTCTTGTCCATAAGTCGGCATTGTGACTTTTGTATTTAATACCTTTGCAGTTTCTGTGTTTCATCGTCAATGAGAAGGTCCAAGGGATACAGTAAACCTGGAGTGTAGCATCGTAATCTATAACTTGTGTCACAGGAATGGTTCAAAACATAGACAGTAAGAAGTGTCAGTCTTCGTGTACTTTAGTCGGCATTTGCCTTTTGTATTTAATTCCGACACAATTTCTGTGTTTCGTCGTCAATAAGAAGGTCTGAGGGATACAGTAAACTTGAAGTGAGCATCGGAATCTATAACTAGTGTCACAGGAATGGTTCAAAACATAGACAGTGAGAAGAGTCAGTCTTCCTGTACTTAAGTCGGCATTGTGCCTTTTGTATCTTATTCCGATGCAATTTCTATGTTTCATCATCACTAAGAAGGTCAGAGGGATACAGTAATCCTGAAGTGAAGCATCGGAATCTATAACTAGCGTCACAGGAATGGTTCAAGCATAGTCAGTAAGAAGAGTCAATCTTCTTGTACTTAAGTCGGCATTGTGCCTCTTGTATTTAATTCCGATGCAATTTCTGTGTTTCATCGTCAATAAGAGCGTCCAAGGGATACTGTAAACCTATAGTGAAGCATCGGAATCTATAACTAGTGTCACAGTAATGGTTCAAACATAGACAGTAAGAAGAGTCAATCTTCTTGTACTTAAGTCGGCATTGTGCCTCTTGTATTTAATTCCGATGCAATTTCTGTGTTTCATCGTCAATAAGAGCGTCCAAGGGATAAAGTAAACCTATAGTGAAGCATCGGAATCTATAACTAGTGCCACAGTAATGGTTCAAAACATAGACAGTAAGAAGAGTCAGACGTCTTGAACTTAAGTCGGCATTGTGCCTTTTGGATTTATTTCCGATGCAATTTCTGTGTTTCATCGTCAATAAGAAGGTCCAAGGCATACAGTAAACCTGAAGTGAAGCATCGGAATCTATAACTAGTGTCACTGGAATGGTTCAAAATATAGACAGTAAGAAGAGTCAGTCTTCTTGTACTTAAGTTGGCATTGTGCCTTTTATATTTAATTCCGATGCAATTTCTGTGTTTCATCGTCAATAGGAAGGTCAGAGGGAAACAGTAAAACTGAAGTGAAGCATCGGAATCTATAACTAGTGTCACAGGAATGGTTCAAAACATAGTCAGTATGAAGAGTCAGTCTTCTTGTCCTTAAGTCGGCATTGTGCCTTTTGTATTTAATTCCGATGCAATTTCTGTGTTTCATCGTCAATATGAAGGTCAGTGAGATACAGTAAACCTGAAGTGAAGCATCGGAATCCAAAACTAGTGTCACAGGAATGATTCAAAACATAGACAGTAGGATGAGTCAGTCTTCTTGTACTTAAGTCGGCGTTGTCCCTTTTGTATTTAAATCCGATGCAATTTCTGTGTTTCATCGTCAATAAGAAGGTCCAATGTATACAGTAAACCAGAAGTGAAGCATCGGAATCTATAACTAGTGTCACAGGAATGGTTCAAACATAGTCAGTAAGAAGAGTTAGTCTGCTTGTACTTAAGACGGCATTATGACTTTTCTATTTCATTCCGATTCAATTTCTGTGTTTCATCGTCAATAAGTAGGTGCAAGGGATACAGTAAACCTGGAGTGAAGCATCGGAATCTAAAACTAGTGTCACAGGAATGGTTCATATCATAGACAGTAAGAGGAGTCAGTCTTCTTGTACTTAAGTCGGCATTGTGCCTTTTGTATTTAATTCCGATGCAATTTCTGTGTTTCGTCGTCAATAGGAAGGTCAGAGGGATACAATAAACCTGAAGTGAAGCTTTGGAATCTATTACTAGTGTCACAGGAATGGTTCAAAACATAGTCAGTAAGAACAGTTAGTCTTCTTGTCCATAAGTCGGCATTGTGACTTTTGTATTTAATACCTTTGCAGTTTCTGTGTTTCATCGTCAATGAGAAGGTCCAAGGGATACAGTAAACCTGGAGTGTAGCATCGTAATCTATAACTTGTGTCACAGGAATGGTTCAAAACATAGACAGTAAGAAGTGTCAGTCTTCGTGTACTTTAGTCGGCATTTGCCTTTTGTATTTAATTCCGACACAATTTCTGTGTTTCGTCGTCAATAAGAAGGTCTGAGGGATACAGTAAACTTGAAGTGAGCATCGGAATCTATAACTAGTGTCACAGGAATGGTTCAAAACATAGACAGTGAGAAGAGTCAGTCTTCCTGTACTTAAGTCGGCATTGTGCCTTTTGTATCTTATTCCGATGCAATTTCTATGTTTCATCATCACTAAGAAGGTCAGAGGGATACAGTAATCCTGAAGTGAAGCATCGGAATCTATAACTAGCGTCACAGGAATGGTTCAAGCATAGTCAGTAAGAAGAGTCAATCTTCTTGTACTTAAGTCGGCATTGTGCCTCTTGTATTTAATTCCGTTGCAATTTCTGTGTTTCATCGTCAATAAGAGCGTCCAAGGGATACTGTAAACCTATAGTGAAGCATCGGAATCTATAACTAGTGTCACAGTAATGGTTCAAACATAGACAGTAAGAAGAGTCAGACGTCTTGAACATAAGTCGGCATTGTGCCTTTTGGATTTATTTCCGATGCAATTTCTGTGTTTCATCGTCAATAAGAAGGTCCAAGGCATGCAGTAAACCTGAAGTGAAGCATCGGAATCTATAACTAGTGTCACTGGAATGGTTCAAAATATAGACAGTAAGAAGAGTCAGTCTTCTTGTACTTAAGTTGGCATTGTGCCTTTTATATTTAATTCCGATGCAATTTCTGTGTTTCATCGTCAATAGGAAGGTCAGAGGGAATCAGTAAACCTGAAGTGAAGCATCGGAATCTATAACTAGTGTCACAGGAATGGTTCAAAACATAGTCAGTATGAAGAGTCAGTCTTCTTGTCCTTAAGTCGGCATTGTGCCTTTTGTATTTAATTCCGACGCAATTTCTGTGTTTCATCGTCAATATGAAGGTCAGTGTGATACAGTAAACCTGAAGTGAAGCATCGGAATCCAAAACTAGTGTCACAGGAATGATTCAAAACATAGACAGTAGGAAGAGTCAGTCTTCTTGTACTTAAGTCGGCATTGTCCCTTTTGTATTTAAATCCGATGCAATTTCTGTGTTTCATCGTCAATAAGAAGGTCCAAGGTATACAGTAAACCTGAAGTGAAGCATCGGAATCTATAACTAGTGCCACAGGAATGGTTCAAAACATAGTCAGTAAGAAGAGTCAGTCTTCTTGTACTTAAGTCGGCATTGTGCCTTTTGTATTTAATTCCGATGCAATTTCTGTGTTTCGTCGTCAATAGGAAGGTCAGAGGGATACAATAAACCTGAAGTGAGGCATCGGAAACTATAACTAGTGTCACAGGAATGGTTCAAAACATAGTCAGTAAGAACAGTTAGTCTTCTTGTCCTTAAGTCGGCATTGTGCCTTTTGTATTTAATTCCGATGCAATTTCTGTGTTTCATCGTCAATGAGAAGGTCCAAGGGATACAGTAAACCTGGAGTGTAGCATCGGAATCTATGACTTGTGTCACAGGAATGGTTCAAAGCATAGACAGTAAGAAGTGTCAGTCTTCGTGTACTGTAGTCGGCATTTGCCTTTTGTATTTAATTCCGACGCAATTTCTGTGTTTCATCGTCAATAAGAAGGTCTAAGGGATACAGTAAACCTGAAGTGAAGCATCGGAATCTATAACTAGTGACACAGGAATGGTTCAAACATAGACAGTAGGAAGAGTCAGTCTTCTTGTACTTAAGTCGGCATTGTGCCTTTTGTATTTAATTCCGATGCAATTTCTGTTTTTCATCGTCAACAGGAAGATCAGAGGGAAACAGTAAACCTGAAGTGAAGCATCAGAATCTATAACTAGTGTCACAGGAATGGTTCAAAACATAGTCAATAAGAAGAGTCAATCTTCTTGTCCTTAAGTCGGCATTGTGCCTCTGGAATTTAATTCCGATGCAATTTCTGTGTTTCATCGTCAATACGAAGGTCCAAGGGATACTGTAAACCTGGATTTAAGCATTGGAATCTATAACTAGTGTCACAGTAATGGTTCAAAACATAGTAAGAAGGGTCGGACGTCTTGTACTGAAGCCGGCATTGTGCCTTTTGTATTTAATTCCGATGCAATTTCTGTGTTTCATCGTCAATATGAAGGTCAGTGTGATACAGTAAACCTGAAGTGAAGCATCGGAATCCAAAACTAGTGTCACAGGAATGATTCAAAGCATAGACAGTAGGAAGAGTCAGTCTTCTTGTACTTAAGTCGGCATTGTTCCTTTGTATTTAAATCCGATGCAATTTCTGTGTTTCATCGTCAATAAGAAGGTCCAAGGTATACAGTAAACCTGAAGTGAAGCATCGGAATCTATAACTAGTGCCACAGGAATGGTTCAAAACATAGTCAGTAAGAAGAGTCAGTCTTCTTGTACTTAAGTCGGCATTGTGCCTTTTGTATTTAATTCCGATGCAATTTCTGTGTTTCGTCGTCAATAGGAAGGTCAGAGGGATACAATAAACCTGAAGTGAAGCATCAGAAACTATAACTAGTGTCACAGGAATGGTTCAAACATAGACAGTAAGAAGAGTCAGTCTTCTTGTACTTAAGTCGGCATTGTGCCTTTTGTATTTAATTCCGATGCAATTTCTGTTTTTCATCGTCAATAGGAAGATCAGAGGGGAACAGTAAACCTGAAGTGAAGAATCAGAATCTATAACTAGTGTCACAGGAATGGTTCAAAACATAGTCAATAAAAAGAGTCAATCTTCTTGTCCTTAAGTCGGCATTGTGCCTCTTGTATTTAATTCCGATGCAATTTCTGTGTTTCATCGTCAATACGAAGGTCCAAGGGATACTGTAAACCTGGAGTGAAGCATCGGAATCTATAACTAGTGTCACAGTAATGGTTCAAAACATAGTAAGAAGGGTCAGACGTCTTGTACTGAAGCCGGCATTGTGCCTTTTGTATTTAATTCCGATGCAATTTCTGTGTTTCATCGTCAATATGAAGGTCAGTGTGATACAGTAAACCTGAAGTGAAGCATCGGAATCCAAAACTAGTGTCACAGGAATGATTCAAAGCATAGACAGTAGGAAGAGTCAGTCTTCTTGTACTTAAGTCGGAATTGTCCGTTTTGTATTTAAATCCGATGCAATATCTGTGTTTCATCGTCAATAAGAAGGTCCAAGGTATACAGTAAACCTGAAGTGAAGCATCGGAATCTATAACTAGTGCCAAAGGAATGGTTCAAGACATAGTCAGTAAGAAGAGTCAGTCTTCTTGTACTTAAGTCGGCATTGTGCCTTTTGTATTTAATTCCGATGCAATTTCTGTGTTTCGTCGTCAATAGGAAGGTCAGAGGGATACAATAGACCTGAAGTGAAGCATCGGAAACTATAACTAGTGTCACAGGAATGGTTCAAAACATAGTCAGTAAGAACAGTTAGTCTTCTTGTACTGAAGCCGGCATTGTGCCTTTTGTATTTAATTCCGATGCTATTTCTGTGTTTCATCGTCAATAAGAAGGTCCAAGGGATGCAGTAAACCTGAAGTGAAGCATCGGAATCTATAACAAGTGTCACTGGAATGGTTCAAAGTATAGACAGTAAGAAGAGTCAGTCATCTTGTACTTAAGTCGGCATCGTGCCTTTTGTTTTTAATTCCGATGCAATTTCTGTGTTTCATCGTCAATATGAAGGTCAGTGGGATACAGTAAACCTGAAGTGAAGCATCGGAATCCAAAACTAGTGTCACAGGAATGATTCAAAACATAGACAGTAGGAAGAGTCAGTCTTCTTGTACTTAAGTCGGCATTGTCCCTTTTGGATTTAAATCCGATGCAGTATCTGTGTTTCATCGTCAATAAGAAGGTCCAAAGTATACAGTAAACATGAAGTGAAGCATCGGAATCTATAACTAGTGTCACAGGAATGGTTCAAAACATAGTCAGTAAGAAGAGTCAGTCTTCTTGTCCATAAGTCGGCATTGTGACTCTTGTATTTAATTCCGATGCAATTTCTGTGTTTCATTCTCATAAGAGGGTCCTAGGGATACTGTAAACCAGGAGTGAAGCATCGGAATCTATAACTAGTGTCACAGTAATGGTTAAAAACATAGACAGTAAGAAGGGTCAGACGTCTTGTACTGAAGCCGGCATTGTGCCTTTTGTATTTAATTCCGATGCAATTTCTGTGTTTCATCGTCAATACGAAGGTCCAAGGCATGCAGTAAACCTTAAGTGAAGCATCGGAATCTATAACTAGTGTCACTGGAATGGTTCAAAATATAGACAGTAAGAAGTGTCAGTCTTCTTGTACTTAAGTCGACATTGTGCTTTTTGTACTTAATTCCGATGCAATTTCTGTGTTTCATCGTCAATAAGAAGGTCCAAGGGATACAGTAAACCTGGACTGTAGCATCGGAATCTATAACTTGTGTCACAGGAATGGTTCAAATCATAGACAGTAAGAGGAGTCAGCCTTCTTGTACTTAAGTCGACATTGTGCCTTTTGTATTTAATTCCGATGCAATTTCTGTGGATCATCGTCAATAAGAAGGTCCAAGGGATACAATAAACCAGAAGTGAAGCATCGGAATCTATAACTAGTGTCACAGGAATGGTTGAAACATAGTCAGTAACGACAGTCAGTCTTCATTTCCTTAAGTCGGCATTGTGCCTTTTGTATTTAATTCCAACGCAATTTCTGTGTTTCATCGTCAATAAGAGGGTCCAAGGGATACTGTAAACCTGGATTGAAGCATCGGAATCTATAACTAGTGTAACAGTAATGGTTCAAAACATAGACAGTAAGAAGAGTCAGACGTCTTGTACTTAAGTCGGCATTGTGCTTTTGGATTTATTTCCGATGCAATTTCTGTGTTTCATCGTCAATAAGAAAGTCCAAGGTATACAGTAAACCTGAAGTGAAGCATCGGAATCTATAACTAGTGTCACAGGAATGGTACATAACATAGTTAGTAAGAAGAGTCAGTCTTCTTGTACTTAAGTCGGCATTGTGCCTTTTCTATTTAATTCCGATGCAATTTCTGTGTTTCATCGTCAATAAGAAGGTCCAAGGGATACAGTAAAACTTAAGTGAAGCATTATAATCTATAACTAGTGTCACAGGAATGGTTCAAAACATAGTCAGTAAGAAGAGTCAGTCTTCTTGTACTTAAGTCTTCATTGTGCCTTTTCTATTTAATTCCGATGCAATTTCTGTGTTTCATCGTTAATAAGAAGGTCCAAGGAATACAGTAAACCTGGCGTGAAGCATCGGAATCTATAAATAATGTCAATGGAATGGTTCACAACATATACAGTAGGAAGAGTCAAGCTTCTTGCACTTAAGTCGGCATTGTGCCTTTTGTATTTAATTCCGATGCAATTTCTGTTTTTCATCGTCAATAAGAAGGTCTGAGGGATGCAGTATACCAGATGTGAAGCATCGGAATCTATAGCTAGTGTCACAGGAATGGTTCAAAACATAGTCAGTAAGAAGAGTCAGTCTTCTTGTCCTTAAGTCGGAATTGTGCCTTTTGTATTTAATCCTAATGCAATTTCTGTGTTTCATCGTCAATAAGAAGGTCCAAGAGTTACAGTGAACCTGAAGTGAAGCATCGGAATCTATAACTAGTGTCACAGGAATCGTTCAAAACATAGTCAGTAAGAAGAGTCAGTCTTCTTGTTCATAATTTGGCATTGAGCGTTTCGTATTTAATTCCGATACAATTTCTGTGTTTCACCGGCAATAAGAAGGTCAAAGGGATACAGGAAACCTGAAGTGAAGCATCGGAATCTATAACTAGTGTCACAGGAATGGTTCAAAACATAGTCAGTATGAAGAGTCAATCGTCTTGTCCTTAAGTCGGCATTGTGCCTTTTGTATTTAATTCCGATACAATTTCTGTGTTTCATCGTCAATAAGAAGGTCTGAGGGATACAGTATACCAGATGTGAAGCATCGGAATCTATAGCTAGTGTCACAGGAATGGTTCAAAACATAGTCAGTATGAAGAGTCAATCGTCTTGTCCTTAAGTCGGCATTGTGCCTCTTGTATTTAATTCCGATGCAATTTCTGTGTTTCATCGTCAATAAGAGGGTCCAAGGGATACTGTAAGCCTATAGTGAAGCATCGGAATCTATAACTAGTGTCACAGTAATGGTTCAAAACATACACAGTAAGAAGAGTCAGACGTCTTGTACTTAAGTCGGCATTGTGCCTTTTGGATATATTTCCGATGCAATTTCTGTGTTTCATCGTCAATAAGAAGGTCCAAGGCATACAGTAAACCTGAAGTGAAGCATCGGAATCTATAACTAGTGTCACTGGAATGGTTAAAAATATAGACAGTAAGAAGAGTCAGTCTTCTTGTTCTTGAGTCGGCATTGTGCCTTTTGCATTTAATTCCGATGCAATTTCTGTGTTTCATCGTCAATAGGAAGGTCAGAGGGAAACAGTAACCCTGAAGTGAAGCATCGGAATCTATAACTAGGGTCACAGGAATGGTTCAAAGCATAGTCAGTATGAAGAGTCAATCGTCTTGTCCTTAAGTCGGCATTGTGCCTTTTGTATTTAATTCCGATGCAATCTCTGTGTTTCATCGGCAATATGAAGGTCAGTGGGATACAGAAAACCTGAAGTGAAGCATCGGAATCCAAAACTAGTGTCACAGGAATGATTCAAAACATAGACAGTAGGAAGAGTCAGTCTTCTTGTACTTAAGTCGCCATTGTCGCTTTTGTATTTAAATCCGATGCAATTTCTGTGTTTCATCGTCAATAAGAAGGTCCAAGGTATACAGTAAACCTGAAGTGAAGAATCGGAATCTATAACTAGTGTCACAGGAATGGTTCAAAACATAGTCAGTAAGAAGAGTCAGTCTACTTGTACTTAAGACGGCATTGTGACTTTTCTATTTAATTCCGATTCAATTTCTGTGTTTCATCGTCAATAGAAGGTCCAAAGGATACAGTAAACCTGGAGTGAAGCATCGGAATATAAAACTAGTGTCACAGGAATGGTTCAAATCATAGACAGTAAGAGGAGTCAGTTTTCTTGTACTTAAGTCAGCATTGTGCCTTTTGTATTTAATTCCGATGCAATTTCTGTGTTTCGTCGTCAATAGGAAGGTCAGAGGGATACAATAAACCTGAAGTGAAGCATCGGAATCTATAACTAGTGTCACAGGAATGGGTCAAAACATAGTCAGTAAGAACAGTTAGTCTTCTTGTCCTTAAGTCGGCATTGTGCCTTTTGTATTTAATTCCGATGCAATTTCTGTTTTTCATCGTCAATGAGAAGGTCCAAGGTATACAGTAAACCTGGAGTGTAGCATCGGAATCTATAACTTGTGTCACAGGAATGGTTCAAAACATAGACAGTAAGAAGTGTCAGTCTTCGTGTACTTTAGTCGGCATTTGCCTTTTGTATTTAATTCCGACGCAATTTCTGTGTTTCATCGTCAATAAGAAGGTCTAAGGGGTACAGTAAACCTGAAGTGAAGCATCGAAATCTATAACTAGTGTCACAGGAATGGTTCAAAATATAGTCAGTAAGAAGAGTCAATCTTCTTGTACTTAAGTTGGCATTGTGCATTTCGTATTTAATTCCGATGCAATTTCTGTGTTTCACCGGCAATAAGAGGGTCAGAGGGATGCAGGAAACCTGAAGTGAAGCATCGGAATCTATAACTAGTGTCACAGGAATGGTTCAAACATAGACATTAAGAAGAGTCAGTCTTCTTGTACTTAAGTCGATATTGTGCCTTTTGTATTCAATTCCGATGCAATTTCTGTTCTTCATCGTCAATAGGAAGGTCAGGGGGAAACAGTAAACCTGAAGTGAAGCATCGGAATCTATAACTAGTGTCACAGGAATGGTTCAAACATAGTCAGTAAGAAGAGTCAATCTTCTTGTCCTTAAGTCAGCATTGGGCCTCTTGTATTTAATTCCGATGATATTTCTGTGTTTCATCGTCAATAAGAGGGTCCAAGGGATACTGTAAACCTATAGTGAAGCATCGGAATCTATAACTAGTGTCACAGTAATGGTTCAAATGTAGACAGTAAGAAGAGTCAGACGTCTTGTACTAAAGTCGGCATTGTGCCTTTTGGATTTATTTCCGATGCAATTTCTGTGTTTCATCGTCAATAAGAAGGTCCAAGGCATACAGTAAACCTGAAGTGAAGCATCAGAATCTATAACTAGTGTCACTGGAATGGTTCAAAATATAGACAGTAAGAAGAGTCAGTCTTCTTGTACTTAAGTCGGCATTGTGCGTTTTGTATTTAATTCCGATGCAATTTCTGTGTTTCATCGTCAATAGGAAGGTCAGAGGAAAACAGTAACCCTGAAGTGAATCATCGGAATCTATAACTAGTGTCACAGGAATGATTCAAAACATAGACAGTAGGAAGAGTCAGTCTTCTTGTACTTAAGTCGGCATTGTCCCATTCGTATTTAAATCCGATGCAATTTCTGTGTTTCATCGTCAATAAGAAGGTCCAAGGTATACAGTAAACCTGAAGTGAAGCATCGGAATCTGTAACTAATGTCACAGGAATGGTTCAAATCATAGTCAGTAAGAAGAGTCTGTCTTCTTGTACTTAAGAAGGCATTGTGACTTTTCCATGTAATTCCGATTCAATTTCTGTGTTTCATCGTCAATAAGAAGGTCCAAGGGATACAGTAAACCTGGAGTGAAGCATCGGAATCTAAAACTAGTGTCACAGGAATGGTTCAAATCATAGACAGTAAGAGGAGTCAGTTTTCTTGTACTTAAGTCGGCATTGTGCCTTTTGTATTTAATTCCGATGCAATTTCTGTGTTTCCTCGTCAATAGGAAGGTCAGAGGGATACAATAAACCTGAAGTGAAGCATCGGAATCTATAACTTGTGTCTCAGGAATGGTTCAAAGCATAGACAGTAAGAAGTGTCAGTCTTCGTGTACTTTAGTCGGCATTTGCCTTTTGTATTTAATTCCGACGCAATTTCTGTGTTTCATCGTCAATAAGAAGGTCTAAGGGATACAGTAAACCTGAAGTGAAGCATCGGAATCTATAACTAGTGTCACAGGAATGGTTCAAAACATAGACAGTGAGAAGAGTCAGTCCTCCTGTACTTAAGTCGGCATTCTGCCTTTTGTATCTTATTCCGATGCAATTTCTATGTTTCATCATCACTAAGAAGGCCAGAGGGATACAGTCATCCTGAAGTGAAGCATCGGAATTTATAACTAGTGTCACAGGAATGGTTCAAAACATAGTCAGTAAGAAGAATCAATGTTCTTGTACTTAAGTTGGCATTGTGCATTTCGTATTCAATTCCGATGCAATTTCTGTGTTTCACCGGCAATAAGAAGGTCAGAGGGATGCAGGAAACTATAACTATAACTATAACTAGTGTCACAGGAATGGTTCAAACATAGTCAGTATGAAGAGTCAGTCTTCTTGTCCTTAAGTCGGCATTGTGACTTTTGTATTTAATTCCGATGCAATTTCCTTGTTGCATCGTCAATATGAAGGTCAGTGGGATACAGTGAACCTGAAGTGAAGCATCGGAATCTATAACTAGTGTCACAGGAATGGTTCAAACATAGACAGTAAGAAGAGTCAGTCTTCTTGTACTTCAGTCGGCATTGTGCCTTTTGTATTTAATTCCGATGCAATTTCTGTTTTTCATCGTCAAAAGGAAGGTCAGAGGGAAACAGTAAACCTAAAGTGAAGCATCGGAATCTATAACTAGTGTCACAGGAATGGTTCAAAACATAGTCAGTAAGAAGAGTCAATCTTCTTGTCCTTAAGACGGCATTGTGCCTCTTGTATTTAATTCCGATGCAATTTCTGTGTTTCATCGTCAATAAGAAGGTCCAAGGGATACTGTAAACCTGGAGTGAAGCATTGGAATCTATAACTATTGTCACAGTAATGGTTCAAAACATAGACAGTAAAAAGGGTCAGACGTCTTGTACTGAAGCCGGCATTGTCCCTTTTGTATTTAATTCCGATGCAATTTCCGTGTTTCATCGTCAATAAGAAGATCTGAGGGTTACAGTATACCAGATCTGAAGCATCGGAATCTATAGCTAGTGTCACAGGGATGGTTCAAATCATAGCCAGTAAGAAGAGTCAGTCTTCTTGTCCTTAAGTCGGCATTGTGCCTTTTGTATTTAATTCTGATGCAATTTCTCTGTTTCATCGTCAATAAGAAGGTCCGAGTGATACAGTGAACCTGAAGTGAAGCATCGGAATATACAACTAATGTCATAGGAATGGTTCAATACATAGACAGTAAGAAGGGTCAGCCTTCTTGTACTTAAGTCGGCATTGTGCCTTATCTATTTAATTCCGATGCAATTTCTGTGTTTCATCGTCAATAAGAAGGTCAGAGGGATACAGTAAACCTGAAGTGAAGCATCGGAATCTATAACTAGTATCACAGGAATCGTTCAAAACATAGTCAGTAAGAAGAGTCAGTCCTCTTGTACATAAGTTGGCATTGTGCCTTTCGTATTTAATTCCGATACAATTTCTGTGTTTCACCGGCAATAAGAAGGTCAAAGGGATACAGGAAACCTGAAGTGAAGCATCGGAATCTATAACTAGTGTCACAGAAATGGTTCAAACATACACAGTAAGAAGAGTCAATCTTCTTGTCCTTAAGTCGGCATTGTGCCTCCTGTATTTAATTCCGATGCAATTTCTGTACTTCATCGTCAATAAGAGGGTCCAAGGGATACTGTAAACCTGGAGTGAAGCATCGGAATCTATAACTAGTGTCACAGTAATGGTTCAAAACGTAGACAGTAAGAAGAGTCAGACGTCTTGTACTTAAGTCGGCATTGTGCCTTTTGGATTTATTTCCGATGCAATTTCTGTGTTTCATCGTCAATAAGAAGGTCCAAGGCATACAGTAAACCTGAAGTGAAGCATCAGAATCTATAACTAGTGTCACTGGAATGGTTCGAAATATAGACAGTAAGAAGAGTCAGTCTTCTTGTACTTAAGTCGGCATTGTGCGTTTTGTATTTAATTCCGATGCAATTTCTGTGTTTCATCGTCAATAGGAAGGTCAGAGGAAAACAGTAAACCTGAAGTGAATCATCGGAATCTATAACTAGTGTCACAGGAATGATTCAAAACATAGACAGTAGGAAGAGTCAGTCTTGTTGTACTTAAGTCGGCATTGTCCCATTCGTATTTAAATCCGATGCAATTTCTGTGTTTCATCGTCAATAAGAAGGTCCAAGGTATACAGTAAACCTAAAGTGAAGCATCGGAATCTGTAACTAGTGTCACAGGAATGGTTCAAATCATAGTCAGTAAGAAGAGTCTGTCTTCTTGTACTTAAGACGGCATTGTGACTTTTCCATGTAATTCCGATTCAATTTCTGTGTTTCATCGTCAATAAGAAGGTCCAAGGGATACAGTAAACCTGGAGTGAAGCATCGGAATCTAAAACTAGTGTCACAGGAATGGTTCAAATCATAGACAGTAAGAGGAGTCAATTTACTTGTACTTAAGTCGGCATTTAAAAATTCCGATGCAATTTCTGTGTTTCGTCGTCAACAGGAAGGTCAGAGGGATACAATAAACCTGAAGTGAAGCATCGGAATCTATAACTTGTGTCTCAGGAATGGTTCAAAGCATAGACAGTAAGAAGTGTCAGTCTTCGTGTACTTTAGGCGGCATTTGCCTTTTGTATTTAATTCCGACGCAATTTCTGTGTTTCATCGTCAATAAGAAGGTCTAAGGGATACAGTAAACCTGAAGTGAAGCATCGGAATCTATAACTAGTGTCACAGGAATGGTTCAAAACATAGACAGTGAGAAGAGTCAGTCTTCCTGTACTTAAGTCGGCATTCTGCCTTTTGTATCTTATTCCGATGCAATTTCTATGTTTCATCATCACTAAGAAGGCCAGAGGGATACAGTCATCCTGAAGTGAAGCATCGGAATTTATAACTAGTGTCACAGGAATGGTTCAAAACATAGTCAGTAAGAAGAATCAATGTTCTTGTACTTAAGTTGGCATTGTGCATTTCGTATTCAATTCCGATGCAATTTCTGTGTTTCACCGGCAATAAGAAGGTCAGAGGGATGCAGGAAACCTGAAGTGAAGCATCGGAATCTATAACTAGTGTCACAGGAATGGTTCAAACATAGACAGTAAGAAGAGTCAGTCTTCTTGTCCTTAAGTCGGCATTGTGCCCTTTGTATTTAATTCCGATGCAATTTCTGTTTTTCATCGTCAATAGGAAGGTCACAGGGAAACAGTAAACCTGAAGTGAAGCATCGGAATCTATAACTAGTGTCACAGGAATGGTTCAAAACATAGTCAGTAAGAAGAGTCAATCTTCTTGTCCTTAAGTCGGCATTGTGCCTCTTGTATTTAATTCCGATGCAATTTCTGTGTTTCATCGTCAATAAGAAGGTCCAAGGCATACAGTAAACCTGAAGTGAAGCATCGGAATCTATAACTAGTGTCACTGGAATGGTTCAAAATATAGACAGTAAGAAGAGTCAGTCTTCTTGTACTTAAGTCGGCATTGTGCCTTTTGTATTTAATTCCGATGCAATTTCTGTGTTTCATCGTCAATAGGAAGGTCAGAGGGAAACAGTAAACCTGAAGTGAAGCATCGGAATCTATAACTAGTGTCACAGGAATGGTTCAAACATAGTCAGTATGAAGAGTCAGTCTTCTTGTCCTTAAGTCGGCATTGTGACTTTTGTATTTAATTCCGATGCAATTTCCGTGTTGCATCGTCAATATGAAGGTCAGTGGGATACAGTGAACCTGAAGTGAAGCATCGGAATCCAAAACTAGTGTCACAGGAATGATTCAAATCATAGACAGTAGGAAGAGTCAGTCTTCTTGTACTTAAGTCGGCATTGTCCCTTTTGTATTTAAATCCGATGCAATTTCTGTGTTTCATCGTCAATAGGAAGGTCAGAGGGAAACAGTAAACCTGAAGTGAAGCATCGGAATCTATAACTAGTGTCACAGAAATGGTTCAAACATACACAGTAAGAGGAGTCAGTCTTCTTGTACCTAAGTCGGCATTGTGCCATTTGTTTTTAATTCCGATGCAATTTCTGTGTTTCGTCGTCAATAGGAAGGTCAGAGGGATACAATAAACCTGAAGTGAAGCATCGGAATCTATAACTAGTGTCACAGGAATGGTTCAAAACATAGTCAGTAAGAACAGTTAGTCTTCTTGTCCTTAACTCGGCATTGTGCCTTTTGTATTTAATTCCGATGCAATTTCTGTGTTTCACCGGTAATAAGAAGGTCAGAGGGATGCAGGAAACCTGAAGTGAAGCATCGGAATCTATAACTAGTGTCTCAGGAATGGTTCAAGCATAGACAGTAAGAAGAGTCAGTCTTCTTGTACTTCAGTCGGCATTGTGCCTTTTGTATTTAATTCCGATGCAATTTCTGTTTTTCATCGTCAATAGGAAGGTCAGAGGGAAACAGTAAACCTGAAGTGAAGCATCGGAATCTATAACTAGTGTCACAGGAATGGTTCAAAACATAGTCAGTAAGAAGAGTCAATCTTCTTGTCCTCAAGACGGCATTGTGCCTCTTGTATTTAATTCCGATGCAATTTCTGTGTTTCATCGTCAATAAGAAGGTCCAAGGGATACTGTAAACCTGGAGTGAAGCATCGGAATCTATAACTATTGTCACAGTAATGGTTCAAAACATAGACAGTAAAAAGGGTCAGACGTCTTGTACTGAAGCCGGCATTGTCCCTTTTGTATTTAATTCCAATGCAATTTCTGTGTTTCATCGTCAATAAGAAGATCTGAGGGTTACAGTATACCAGATCTGAAGCATCGGAATCTATAGGTAGTGTCACAGGGATGGTTCAAATCATAGCCAGTAAGAAGAGTCAGTCTTCTTGTCCTTAAGTCGGCATTGTGCCTTTTGTATTTAATTCTGATGCAATTTCTCTGTTTCATCGTCAATAAGAAGGTCCAAGTGATACAGTGAACCTGAAGTGAAGCATCGGAATATACAACTAATGTCATAGGAATGGTTCAATACATAGACAGTAAGAAGGGTCAGTCTTCTTGTACTTAAGTCGGCATTGTGCCTTATCTATTTAATTCCGATGCAATTTCTGTGTTTCATCGTCAATAAGAAGGTCAGAGGGATACAGTAAACCTGAAGTGAAGCATCGGAATCTATAACTAGTGTCACAGGAATCGTTCAAAACATAGACAGTAAGAAGAATCCGACGTCTTGTACTTAAGTCGGCATTGTGCCTTTTGTATTTAATTCCGATGCAATTTCTGTGTTTCATCGTCAATAGGAAGGTCAGAGGGAAACAGTAAACCTGAAGTGAAGCATCGGAATCTATAACTAGTGTCACAGGAATGGTTCAAAACATAGTCAGTATGAAGAGTCAGTATTCTTGTCCTTAAGTCGGCAATGTGCCTTTTGTACTTAATTCAGATGCAATTTCTGTGTTTGATCGTCAATAAGAAGGTCAGTGGGATACAGTAATCCTGAAGTGAAGCATCGGAATCCATGACTAGTGTCACAGGAATGATTCAAAACATAGACAGCAGGATGAGTCAGTCTTCTTGTACATAAGTCGGCATTGTGCCTTCTGTATTTAAATCCGATGCAATTTCTGTGTTTCATCGTCAATAAGATGGTCCAAGGTATACAGTAAACCTGAAGTGAAGCATCGGAATCTATAACTAGTGTCACAGGAATGGTTTAAAGCATAGACAGTAAGAGGAATCAGTCTTCTTGTACTTAAGTCGGCATTGTGCCTTTTGTATTTAATTCCGATGCAATTTCTGTGTTTCGTCGTCAATAGGAAGGTCAGAGGGATACAATAAACCTGAAGTGAAGCATCGGAATCTATAACTAGTGTCACAGGAATGGTTCAAAACATAGTCAGTAAGAACAGTTAGTCTTCTTGTCCTTAAGTCGGCATTGTGCCTTTTGTATTTAATTCCGATGCAATTTCTGTGTTTCACCGGTAATAAGAATTTCAGAGGGATGCAGGAAACCTGAAGTGAAGCATCGGAATCTATAACTAGTGTCACAGGAATGGTTCAAACATAGACAGTAAGAAGAGTCAGTCTTCTTGTCCTTAAGTCGGCATTGTGCCTTTTGTATTTAATTCTGATGCAATTTCTCTGTTTCATCGTCAATAAGAAGGTCCAAGTGATACAGTGAACCTGAAGTGAAGCATCGGAATATACAACTAATGTCATAGGAATGGTTCAATACATAGACAGTAAGAAGGGTCAGCCTTCTTGTACTTAAGTCGGCATTGTGCCTTATCTATTTAATTCCGATGCAATTTCTGTGTTTCATCGTCAATAAGAAGGTCAGAGGGATACAGTAAACAATAAGTGAAGCATCGGAATCTATAACTAGTGTCACAGGAATCGTTCAAAACATAGTCAGTAAGAAGAGTCAGTCTTCTTGTACATATGTTGGCATTGTGCCTTTCGTATTTAATTCCGATACAATTTCTGTGTTTCACCGGCAATAAGAAGGTCAAAGGGATACAGGAAACCTGAAGTGAAGCATCGGAATCTATAACTAGTGTCACAGAAATGGTTCAAACATACACAGTAAGAAGAGTCAATCTTCTTGTCCTTAAGTCGACATTGTTCCTCCTGTATTTAATTCCGATGCAATTTCTGTACTTCATCATCAATAAGAGGGTCCAAGGGATACTGTAAACCTGGAGTGAAGCATCGGAATCTATAACTAGTGTCGCAGTAATGGTTCAAAACATAGACAGTAAGAAGAGTTAGACGTCTTGTACTTAAGTCGGCATTGTGCCTTTTGTATATAATTCCGATGCAATTTCTGTGTTTCATCGTCAATAGGAAGGTCAGAGGGAAATAGTAAACCTGAAGTGAAGCATCGGAATCTATAACTAGTGTCACAGGAATGGTTCAAAACATAGTCAGTATGAAGAGTCAGTCTTCTTGTATTTAAGTCGGCAATGTGCCTTTTGTACTTAATTCAGATGCAATTTCTGTGTTTGATCGTCAATAAGAAGGTCAGTGGGATACAGTAATCCTGAAGTGAAGCATCGGAATCCAAAACTAGTGTCACAGGAATGATTCAAAACATAGACAGTAGGAAGAGTCAGTCTTCTTGTACTTAAGTCGGCATTGTGCCTTCTGTATTTAAATCCGATGCAATTTCTGTGTTTCATCGTCAATAAGATGGTCCAAGGTATACAGTAAACCTGAAGTGAAGCATCGGAATCTATAACTAGTGTCACAGGAATGGTTCAAAGCATAGTCAGTAAGAAGAGTCAGTCTTCTTGTACTTAAGACGGCAATGTGACTTTTCTATTTAATTCCGATGCAATTTCTGTGATTCATCGTCAATACGAAGGTCCAAGGGATACAGTAAACCTGGAGTGAAGCATCGGAATCTAAAACTAGTGTCACAGGAATGGTTCAAATCATAGACAGTAAGAGGAATCAGTCTTCTTGTACTTAAGTCGGCATTGTGCCTTTTGTATTTAATTCCGATGCAATTTCTGTGTTTCGTCGTCAATAGGAAGGTCAGAGGGATACAATAAACCTGAAGTGAAGCATCGGAATCTATAACTAGTGTCACAGGAATGGTTCAAAACATAGTCAGTAAGAACCGTTAGTCTTCTTGTCCTTAAGTCGGCATTGTGCTTTTGTATTTAATTCCGATGCAATTTCTGTGTTTCATCGTCAATGAGAAGGTCCAAGGGATACAGTAAACGTGGAGTGTAGCATCGGAATCTATAACTTGTGTCACAGGATTGGTTCAAAACATAGACAGTAAGAAGAGTCAGTCTTCGTGTACTTTAGTCGGCATTAGCCTTTTGTATTTAATTCCGACGCAATCTCTGTGTTTCATCGTCAATAAGAAGGTCTAAGGGATGTAGTAAAACTGAAGTAAAGCATCGGAATCTATTACTAGTGTCACAGGAATGGTTCAAAACGTAGACAGTAAGAAGAGTCAGTCTTCTTGTCCTTAAGTCGGCATTGTGCTTTTGTATTTAATTCCGATGCAATTTCTGTGTTTCATCGTCAATGAGAAGGTCCAAGGGATACAGTAAACGTGGAGTGTAGCATCGGAATCTATAACTTGTGTCACAGGATTGGTTCAAAACATAGACAGTAAGAAGAGTCAGTCTTCGTGTACTTTAGTCGGCATTAGCCTTTTGTATTTAATTCCGACGCAATCTCTGTGTTTCATCGTCAATAAGAAGGTCTAAGAGATATAGTAAACCTGAAGCGAAGCATCGGAATCTATAACTAGTGTCACAGGAACGGTTCAAAACATAGTCAGCAAGAAGAGTCAATCTTCTTGTACTTAAGTTGGCATTGTGCATTTCGTATTTCATTCCGATGCAATTTTTGTGTTTCACCGGCAATAAGAAGGTCAGAGGGATGCAGGAAACCTGAAGCGAAGCATCGGAATCTATAACTAGTGTCACAGGAATGGTTCAAACATAGACAGTAAGAAGAGTCAGTCTTCTTGTACTTAAGTCGTCATTGTGCCTTTTGTATTTAATTCCGATGCAATTTCGGTTTTTCATCGTCAATAGGAAGGTGAGAGGGAAACAGTAAACCTGGAGTGAAGTATCTGAATCTATAACTAGTGTCACAGGTATGGTTCAAAACATAGTCAGTAAGAAGAGTCAATCTTCTTGTCCTTAAGTCGGCATTGTGCCTTTTGTATTTAATTCCGATGCAATTTCTGTGTTTCATCGTCAATAAGAAGGTCCAGGGAATACAGTGAACCTGAAGTGAAGCATCGGAATGTACAACTAGTGTCATAGGAATGGTTCAAAACATAGACAGTAAGAAGGGTCAGCCTTCTTGTACTTAAGTCGGAATTGTGCCTTTTTTATTTAATTCCGTTGCAGTTTCTGTGTTTCACCGGCAATAAGAAGGTCCAATGGATACTGTAAACCTGGAGTGAAGCATCGGAATCCACAACTAGTGTTACAGTAATGGTTCAAAACATAGACAGTAAGATGAGTCAGACGTCTTGTACTGAAGCCGGCATTGTGCCTTTTGTATTTAATTCCGATGCAATTTCTGAGTTTCATCGTCAATAAGAAGGTCCAAGGGATACAGTAAACCTGGACTGTAGCATCGGAATCTATAACTTGTGTCACAGGAATGGTTCAAAACATAGACAGTAAGAAGAGTCAGTCTTCTTGTACTTAAGTCGACATTGTGCCTTTTCCATTTAATTCCGATGCAATTTCTGTGTTTCGTCGTCAATAAGAAGGTCAGAGGGATACAATAAACCTGAAGTGAAGCATTGGAATCTATAACTAGTGTCACAGGAATGGTTCAAACATAGTCAGTAAGAACAGTCAGTCTTCTTGTCCTTAAGTCGGCATTGTGCCTTTTGTATTTAATTCCGACGCAATTTCTGTGTTTCATCGTCAATAAGAAGGTCCAAGGGATACAGTAAACCAGAAGTGATGCATTATAATCTATAACTAGTGTCACAGGAATGGTTCAAAACATAGTTAGTAAGAAGAGTCAGTCTTCTTGTACTTAAGTCTTCATTGTGTCTTTTCTATTTACTTCCGATGCAATTTCTGTGTTTCATCGTCAATAAGAAGGTCCAAGGGATACAGTAAACCTGGAGTGAAGCATCGGAACCTATAACTAGTGTCAATGGAATGGTTCACAACATAGACAGTAAGAAGAGTCAGTCTTCTTGTACTTATGTCGGCATTGTGCCTTTTGTATTTAATTCCGATGCAATTTCTGTGTTTCATCGTCAATAAGAAGGTCAGAGGGATACAATAAACCTGAAGTGAAGCATTGGAATCTATAACTAGTGTCTCAGGAATGGTTCAAACATAGTCAGTGAGAACAGTCGGTCATCTTGAACTTAAGTCGGCATTGTGCCTTTTGTATTTAATTCTGATGCAATTTCTGTGTTTCATCGTCAATAAGAAGGTCCAAGGGATACAGTGAACCTAAAGTGAAGCATCGGAATGTACAACTAATGTCATAGCAATGGTTCAATACATAGACAGTAAGAAGGGTCAGCCTTCTTGTACTTAAGTCGGCATTGTGCCTTATCTATTTAATTCCGATGCAATTTCTGTGTTTCATCGTCAATATGAAGGTCAGAGGGATACAGTAAACCTGAAGTGAAGCATCGGAATCTATAACTAGTGTCACAGGAATCGTTCAAAACATAGTCAGTAAGAAGAGTCAGTTTTCTTGTACATAAGTTGGCATTGTGCCTTTCGTATTTAATTCCGATACAATCTCTGTGTTTCACCGGCAATAAGAACGTCAAAGGGATACAGGAAACCTGCAGTGAAGCATCGGAATCTATAACTAGTGTCACAGAAATGGTTCAAACATAGACAGTAAGAAGAGTCAGTCTTCTTGTTCTTAAGTCGGCACTGTGCCTCTTGTATTTAATTCCGATGCAATTTCTGTGTTTCATCGTCAATAAGAAGGTCCAAGGGATACTGTAAGCCTGGAGTGAAGCATCGGAATCTATAACTGGTGTCACAGTAATGGTTCAAAACATAGACAGTAAGAAGAGTCAGACGTCTTGTACTTAAGACTTCATTGTGCCTTTTCTAATTAATTCCGATGCAATTTCTGTATTTCATCGTCAATAAGAAGGTCCAAGGGATACAGTAAACCTGGAGTGAAGCATCGGAAACTATAACTAGTGTCAATGGAATGGTTCACAACATAGACAGTAAGAAGAGTCAGTCTTCTTGTACTTAAGTCAGCATTGCGTCTTTTGTATTTAATTCCGATGCAATTTACGTGTTTCATCGTCAATAAGAAGGTCTGAGGGTTACAGTATACCAGATGTGAAGCGTCGGAATCTGTAGCTAGTGTCACAGAGATGGTTCAAATCATAGTCAGTAAGAAGATTCAGTCTTCTTGTCCTTAAGTCGGCATTGTGCCATTTGTATTTAATTCTGATGCAATTTCTGTGTTTCATCGTCAATAAGAAGGTCCAAGGGATACAGTGAACCTGAAGTGAAGCATCGGAATGTACAACTAATGTCATAGGAATGGTTCAATACATAGACAGTAAGAAGGGTCAGTCTTCTTGTACTTAATTCGGCATTGTGCCTTATCTATTTAATTCCGATGCAATTTCTGTGTTTCATCGTCTATAAGAAGGTCAGAGGGATACAGTAAACCTGAAGTGAAGCATCGGAATCTATAACTAGTGTCACAGGAATCGTTCAAAACATAGTCAGTAAGAAGAGTCAGTCTTCTTGTACATAAGTTGGCATTGTGCCTTTCGTATTTAATTCCGATACAATTTCTGTGTTTCACCGGCAATAAGAATGTCAAAGGGATACAGGAAACCTGAAGTGAAGCATCGGAATCTATAACTAGTGTCACAGAAATGGTTCAAACATAGACAGTAAGAAGAGTCAGTCTTCTTGTACTTAAGTCGGCATTGTGCCTCTTGTATTTAATTCCGATGCAATTTCTGTGTTTCATCGTCAATAAGAGGGTCCAAGGGATACTGTAAACCTGGAGTGAAGCATCGGAATCTATAACTAGTGTCACAGTAATGGTTCAAAACATAGACAGTAAGAAGAGTCAGACGTCTTGTACTCAAGTCGGCATTGTGCTTTTGGATTTATTTCCGATGCAATTTCTGTGTTTCATCGTCAATAAGAAGGTCCAAGGGATACAGTAAACCTGAAGTGAAGCATCGGAATCTATAACTAGTGTCACTGGAATGGTTCAAAGTATAGACAGTAAGAAGAGTCAGTCTTCTTGTACTTAAGTCGGCATTGTGCCTTTTGTAATTAATTCCGATGCAATTTCTGTGATTCATAGTCAATAAGAAGGCCCAAGGGATACAGTAAACCTGAAGTGAAGCATCGGACACTATAACTAGTGTCACAGAAATGGTTCAAAACATAGACAGTAGAAGAGTCAGTCTTCTTGTACTTAAGTCGGCATTGTGCCTTTTGCATGTAATTCCGATGCAATTTCTGTGTTTCATCGTCAATAGGAAGGTCAGAGGGAAACAGTAAACCTGAAGTGAAGCATCAGAATCTATAACTAGTGTCACAGGAATGGTTCAAAACATAGTCAGTATGAAGAGTCAGTCGTCTTGTCCTTAAGTCGAAATGTGCCTTTTGTACTTAATTCAGTTGCAATTTCTGTGTTTGATCGTCAATAAGAAGGTCAGTGGGATACAGTAAACCTGAAGTGAAGCATCGGCATGCAAAACTAGTGTCACAGGAATGATTCAAAACATAGACACTAGGAAGAGGCAGTCTTCTTGTACTTAAGTCGGCATTGTGCCTTTTGTATTTAAATCCGATGCAATTTCTGTGTTTCATCGTCAATAAGATGGTCCAAGGTATACATTAAACCTGAAGTTAAGCATCGGAATCTATAACTAGTGACACAGGAATGGTTCAAAACATAGTCAGTAAGAAGAGTCAGTCTTCTTGTACTTAAGACGGCATTGTGACTTTTCTATTTAATTCCGATGCAATTTCTATGTTTCATCATCAATAAGAAGGTCAGAGGGATACAGTAATCCTGAAGTGAAGCTTCGGAATCTATAACTAGTATCACAGGAATGGTTCAAAACATAGTCAGTAAGAAGAGTCAATCTTCTTGTACTTAAGTTGGCATTGTGCATTTCGTATTTAATTCCGATGCAATTTCTGTGTTTCACCGGCAATAAGAAGGTCAGAGGGATGCAGGAAACCTGAAGCGAAGCATCGGAATCTATAACTAGTGTCACAGGAATGGTTCAAACCTAGACAGTAAGAAGAGTCAGTTTTCTTGTACTTAAGTCGGCATTGTGCCTTTTGTATTTAATTCCGATGCAATTTCGGTTTTTTATCGTCAATAGGAAGGTCAGAGGGAAACAGTAAACCTGAAGTGAAGCATCGGAATCTGTAACTAGTGTCACATAAATAGTTCAAAACATAGTCAGTAAGAAGAGTCAATCTTCTTGTCCTTAAGTCGGCATTGTGCCTTTTGTATTTAATTCTGATGCAATTTCTGTGTTTCATCGTCAATAAGAAGGTCAGAGGGATACAATAGACCTGAAGTGAAGCATAGGAATCTATAACTAGTGTCACAGGAATGGTTCAAACATAGTCAGTAAGAACAGTCAGTCTTCTTGTCCTTAAGTCGGCATTTTGCCTTTTGTATTTAATTCCGACGCAATTTCTGTGTTTCATCGTCAATAAGAAGGTCCAAGGGATACAGTGAACCTGAAGTGAAGCATTATAATCTATAACTAGTGTCACAGGAATGGTTCAAAGCATAGTCAGTAAGAAGAGTCAGTCTTCTTGTACTTAAGTCTTCATTGTGCCCTTTCCATTTAATTCCGATGCAATTTCTGTGTTTCATCGTCAATAAGAAGGTCCAAGGGATACAGTAAACCTGGAGTGAAGCATCGGAACCTATAACTAGTGTCAATGGAATGGTTCACAACATAGACAGTAAGAAGAGTCAGTCTTCTTGTACTTAAGTCGGCATTGTGCCTTTTGTATTTAATTCCGATGCAATTTCTGTGTTTCATCGTCAATAAGAAGGTCTAAGGTTTACAGTATACCAGATGTGAAACTTCGGAACCTATAGCTAGTGTCACAGGAATGTTTCAAAACATAGTCAGTAAGAAGAGTCAGTCTTCTTGTCCTTAAGTCGGCATTGTGCCGTTTGTATTTATTTCTGATGCAATTTCTGTGTTTCATCGTCAATAAGAAGGTCCAAGGGATACAGTTAACCTGGACTGTAGCATCGGAATCTATAACTTCTGTCACAGGAATGGTTCAAAACATAGACAGTAAGAAGAGTCAGTCTTCGTGTACTTAAGTCGGCATTTTGACTTTTGTATTTAATTCTGATGCAATTTCTGTGTTTCATTGTAAATAAGAAGGTCCAAGGGATACAGTAAACCTGACGTGCAGCACCGGAATCTATAACTAGTGTCACAGGAATGGTTCAAAACATAGACAGTAAGAAGAGTCAGTCTTCTTGTACTTAAGTCGGCATTGTGCCTTTTCTATTTAATTCCGATGCAATTTTTGTGTTTCATCGTCAATAACCAGGTCCAAGGGGTACAGTAAACCTGGAGTGAAGCATCGGAATCTATTACTAGTGTCAATGGAAAGGTTCAAAACATTGACAGTAAGAAGAGTCAGTCTTCTTGTTCTTAAGTCGGCATTGTGCCTTTTGTATTCAATTCCGATGCATTTTCTGTGCTTTATCGTCAATAAGAAGGTCCAAGGGATACAGTAAACCTGAAGTGAAGCATCGGAATCTATAACTAGTGTCGCTGGAATGGTTAAAAATATAGACAGTAAGAAGAGTCAGTCTTCTTGTACTTATGTCGACATTGTGCATTTTGTATTTAATTCCGATGCAATTTCTGTGTTTCATCGCCAATAAGAAGGTCCAAGGGATACAGTTAACCTGGACTGTAGCATCGGAATCTATAACTTGTGTCACAGGAATGGTTCAAAACATAGACAGTAAGAAGAGTCAGTCTTCGTGTACTTAAGTCGGCATTTTGACTTTTGTATTTAATTCTGATGCAATTTCTGTGTTTCATTCTCAATAAGAAGGTCCAAGGGATACAGTAAACCTGAAGTGAAGCATCGGAATCTATAACTAGTGTCACAGGAATGGTTCAAAGCATTGTCAGTAGGAAGAGTCGGTCTTCATGTACTTAAGTCGGCATTGTGCCTTATGTATTTAATTCCGATGCAATTTCTGTGTTTCATCGTCAATAAGAAGGTCCAAAGGATACAGTAAACCTGAAGTGAAGCATCGGAATCTATAACTAGTGTCACAGCAATGGTTCAAAACATAGACAGTAGGAAGAGTCAGGCTTCATGTACTTAAGTCGGCATTGTGCCTTTTCTATTTAGTTCCGATGCAATTTCTGTGTTTCATCGTCAATAACAAGGTCAAACGGATACAGTAAACCTGGAGTGATGCATCGGAATCTATAACTAGTGTCACAGGAATGGTTCAAAGCATAGACAGTAAGAAGAGTCAGTCTTCTTGTACTAAAGACGGCATTGTGCCTCTTGTATTTCATTCCGATGCAATTTCAGTGTATCGTCGTCAATAAGAAGGTCAGAGGGATACAGTAAACCAGAAGTGAAGCATCGGAATCTATAGCTAGTGTAACAGGAATGGTTCAAAACATAGTCAGTAACAAGAATCAGTCTTCTTGTCCTTAAGTCGGCATGTGGCTTTTGTATTTAATTCTGATGCAATTTCTGTGTTTGATCGTCAATAAGAAGGTCCAAGGGATACAGTAAACCTGAAGTGAAGCATCGGAATCTATAACTAGTGTCACAGGAATGGTTCAAAACATAGACAGTAAGAGGAGTCAGTCTTCTTGTACTTAAGTCGGCATTGTGCCTTTTCTTTTTAATTCCGATGCAATTTTTGTGTTTCATCGTCAATAGAAAGGTCCAAGGGATACAGTAAACCTGGAGTGAAGCATCGGAATCTATAACTAGTGTCAATGGAATGGTTCAAAACGTGGACAGTATGAAGAGTCAGCCTTCTTGTACTTAAGTCGGCATAGTGCCTTTTGTATTTAATTCCGATGCATTTTCTATGTTTTATCGCCAATAAGAAGGTCAGAGGGATATAGTAAACCTGAAGTGAAGCATCGGAATCTATAGCTAGTGTCACAGGAATGGTTCAAAACATAGTCAGTAAGAAGAGTCAATCTTCTTGTCCTTAAGTAGGCATTGTGCCTTTTTTATTTAATTCCGATGCAATTTCTGTGTTTCATCGTCAATAAGAAGGTCTAAGTAATACAGTAAACCTGGAGTCAAGCATCGGAATCTATAACTAGTGTCACAGGAACGGTTCAAAACATAGACAGTAAGAGAAGTCAGTCTTCTTGTACTTAAGTCGGCATTGTGCATTTTGTATTTAATTCCGATGCAATATCTGTGTTTCATCGTCAATAAGAAGGTCCAAGGGATACAGTAAAACTGAAGTCATGCATCGGAATCTATAACTAGTGCCACAGGAATGGTTCAAAACATAGACAGTAAGAAGAGTCAGTCTTCTTGTACTTAAGTAGGCATTGTGGCGTTTCAATTATTTCCGATTCAATATCTGTGTTTCTCCTCAATAAGAAGGTCAGAAGGATACAGTAAACCTAAAGTGAAGCATCGGAATCTATAACTAGTGTCACAGGAACGGTTCAAAACATAGTCAGTAGTTAGAGTCGGTCTTCATGTACTTAAGTCGGCATTGTGCCTTATGTATTTCATTCCGATGCAATTTCTGTGTTTCATCGTCAATAAGAAGGTCCAAGGGATACAGTAAACCTTAAGTGAAGCATCGGAATCTATAACTAGTGTCACAGGAATGGTTCAAAACATAGACAGTAGGAAGAGTCTGTCTACTTGTACTTAAGTCGGCATTGTACCTTTTCTATTTAGTTCGGATGCAATTTCTGTGTTTCATCGTCAATAACAAGGTCCAAGGGATACAGTAAACCTGGAGTGATGCATTGGAATCTACAACTAGTGTCATAGGAATGGTTCAAAACATAGACAGTAAGATGGGTCAGTCTTCTTGTACTTAAGTCGGTATTGTGCGCTTTGTATTTAATTCCGATGCAATTTCTGTGTTTCATCGTCAATAAGAAGGTCCAAGGGATACAGTAAACCTGAAGTGAAGCATCGGAATCTATAACTAGTGTCACAGGAATGGTTCAAACATAGACAGTAAGAAGAGTCAGTCTTCTTGTACTTAAGTCGGCATTGTGCCTTTTCTATTTAATTCCGATGCAATTTCTGTGTTATATCGTCAATAAGAAGGTTAAAGGGTACAGTAAACATGAAGTGAAGCATCGGAATCTATAACTAGTGTCACAGGAATGGTTCAAAACATAGACAGTAAGAAGAGTCAGCCGTCTTGTACTAAGTCGTTATTGTGCCTTTTGTATTTAATTCCGATGCAAATTCTGTGTTTCATCGTCAGTAAGAAGGTCCAAGGGATACAGTAAACCTCAAGTGAAGCTTCGGAATCTATAACTAGTGTCACAGGAATGGTTCAAAACATAGACAGTAGGAAGAGTCAGTCTTCTTGTACTTGAGTCGGCATTGTGCCTTTTGTATTGAATTCCGATGCAATTTCTGTGTTTCATCGTCAATAAGAAGGTCCAAGGGATACAGTAAACCTGAAGTGAAGCATCGGAATCTATAACTAGTGTCACAGGTATGGTTCAAGACATAGACAGTAAGAAGGGTCAGTCTTCTTGTACTTAAGTCGGCATTGTGCCTGTTCTATTTAATTCCGATGCAATTTCTGTGTTTCATCGTCAATAAGAAGGTCCAAGGGATACAGTAAACTTGAAGTGAAGCATCGGAATCTATAACTAGTGTCACAGGAATGGTTCAAAACATAGTCAGTAAGAAGAGTCAGCCTTCTTGTACTAAGTCGGCATTGTGCCTTTTGTATTTAATTCCGATGCAATTTCTGTGTTTCATCGTCAACAAGAAGGCCCAAGGGATACAGAAAACCTGGAGTGAAGCATCAGAAACTATAACTAGTGTCACAGGAATGGTTCAATCATAGACAGAAGGAAGAGTCAGTCTTTTTGTACTTAAGTCGGCGTTGTGCCTTTTGTATTTAATTCCGATGCAATTTCTGTGTTTCATCGTCAATAAGAAGGTCAGAGGGATACACTAAACCTGAAGTGAAGCATCGGAATCCTAAACTAGTGTCACAGGAATGGTTCAAAACATAGACAGTAGGAAGAGTCTGTCTTCTTGTACTTAAGTCGGCATTGTACCTTTTCTATTTAGTTCGGATGCAATTTCTGTGTTTCATCGTCAATAACAAGGTCCAAAGGATACAGTAAACCTGGAGTGATGCATTGGAATCTACAACTAGTGTCATAGGAATGGTTCAAAACATAGACAGTAAGATGGGTCAGTCTTCATGTACTTAAGTCGGTATTGTGCGCTTTGTATTTAATTCCGATGCAATTTCTGTGTTTCATCGTCAATACGAAGGTCCAAGGGATACAGTAAACCTGAAGTGAAGCATCGGCATCTATAACTAGTGTCACAGGAATGGTTCAAACATAGACAGTAAGAAGAGTCAGTCTTCTTGTACTTAAGTCGGCATTGTGCCTTTTCTATTTAATTCCGATGCAATTTCTGTGTTATATCGTCAATAAGAAGGTTAAAGGGTACAGTAAACATGAAGTGAAGCATCGGAATCTATAACTAGTGTCACAGGAATGGTTCAAAACATAGACAGTAAGAAGAGTCAGCCGTCTTGTACTAAGTCGTTATTGTGCCTTTTGTATTTAATTCCGATGCAAATTCTGTGTTTCATCGTCAGTAAGAAGGTCCAAGGGATACAGTAAACCTCAAGTGAAGCTTCGGAATCTATAACTAGTGTCACAGGAATGGTTCAAAACATAGACAGTAGGAAGAGTCAGTCTTCTTGTACTTGAGTCGGCATTGTGCCTTTTGTATTGAATTCCGATGGAATTTCTGTGTTTCATCGTCAATACGAAAGTCCAAGGGATACAGTAAACCTGAAGTGAAGCATCGGAATCTATAACTAGTGTCACAGGTATGGTTCAAGACATAGACAGTAAGAAGGGTCAGTCTTCTTGTACTTAAGTCGGCATTGTGCCTGTTCTATTTAATTCCGATGCAATTTCTGTGTTTCATCGTCAATAAGAAGGTCCAAGGGATACAGTAAACTTGAAGTGAAGCATCGGAATCTATAACTAGTGTCACAGGAATGGTTCAAAACATAGTCAGTAAGAAGAGTCAGCCTTCTTGTACTAAGTCGGCATTGTGCCTTTTGTATTTAATTCCGATGCAATTTCTGTGTTTCATCGTCAACAAGAAGGCCCAAGGGATACAGAAAAGCTGGAGTGAAGCATCAGAAACTATAACTAGTGTCACAGGAATGGTTCAATCATAGACAGAAGGAAGAGTCAGTCTTTTTGTACTTAAGTCGGCGTTGTGCCTTTTGTATTTAATTCCGATGCAATTTCTGTGTTTCATCGTCAATAAGAAGGTCAGAGGGATACACTAAACCTGAAGTGAAGCATCGGAATCCTAAACTAGTGTCACAGGAATGGTTCAAAACATAGACAGTAGGAAGAATCAGTCTACTAGTACATAAGTCGGCATTGTGCCTTTTGTATTTAATTCCGATGCAATTTCTGTGTTTCATCGTCAATAAGAAGGTGCACGGCATACAGTAAACCTGAAGTGAAGCATCGGAATCTATAACTAGTGTCACAGGAATGGTTCAAATCATAGTCAGTAGGAAGAGTCGGTCTTCATGTACTTAAGTCGGCATTGTGCCTTTTGTATTTAATTCCGATGCAATTTCTATGTTTCTTCGTCAATAAGAAGGTCCAAGGGATACAGTAAACATGAAGTAAAGCATCGGAATCTATAACTAGTGTCACAGGAATGGTTCAAACATAGACAGTAGGAAGAGGCAGTCTTCTTGTACTTAAGTCGGCATTGTGCCTTTTGTATTTAATTCCGATGCAATTTCTGTGTTTCATCGTCAATAAGAAGGTCCAAGGGATACAGTAAACCTGAAGTTAAGCATCGGAAACTGTAACTAGGGTAACGCTAATTTTTCAAAACAAAGTCAGTAAGATGAGTCAGTCTTCTTGTCCTTATGTCGGCATTGTGCCCTTTGTATTTAATTCCGATGCAATTTCTGTGTTTCATCGTCAATAAGAAGGTCCAAGGTATACAGTAAACCCGGAGTGTACCATCGAAATCTATAACTAGTGTCACAGAAATGGTTCAAAGCATAGACAGTAAGAAGAGTCAGTCTTCGTGTACTTAAGTCGGCATTTTGCCTTTTGTATTTAATTCCGATGCAATTTCTGTGTTTCATCGTCAATAAGAAGGACCAAGGGATACAGTAAACCTGAAGTGAATGATCAGAATCTATAACTAGTGTCACAGGAATGGTTCAGAACATAGTCAGTAAGAAGAGTCAGTCTTCTTGTACTTATGTCAGCATTGTGCCTTTTCTATTTAATTCCGATGCAATTTCTGTGTTTCATCGTCAATAAGAAGGTCCAAGGGATACAGTAAACCTGAAGTTAAGCATCGGAAACTATAACTAGGGTCACGCTAATTTTTCAAAACAAAGTCAGTAAGATGAGTCAGTCTTCTTGTCCTTATGTCGGCATTGTGCCCTTTGTATTTAATTCCGATGCAATTTCTGTGTTTCATCGTCAATAAGAAGGTCCAAGGTATACAGTAAACCCGGAGTGTACCATCGAAATCTATAACTAGTGTCACAGAAATGGTTCAAAGCATAGACAGTAAGAAGAGTCAGTCTTCGTGTACTTAAGTCGGCATTTTGCCTTTTGTATTTAATTCCGATGCAATTTCTGTGTTTCATCGTCAATAAGAAGGACCAAGGGATACAGTAAACCTGAAGTGAATGATCGGAATCTATAACTAGTGTCACAGGAATGGTTCAGAACATAGTCAGTAAGAAGAGTCAGTCTTCTTGTACTTATGTCAGCATTGTGCCTTTTCTATTTAATTCCGATGCAATTTCTGTGATTCATCGTCAATAACAATTTCAAAGGGATACAGTAAACCTGGAGTGAACCATCGGAATCTATAACTAGAGTCAATGGAATGGTTCAAATCATAGACAGTAAGAAGAGTCAGTCTTCTTGTACTTAAGTCGGCATTGTGCCTTTTGTATTTAATTCCGATGCAATTTCTGTGTTTCATCGTCAAAAAGAAGGTCCTAGGGATACAGTAAAGCTGAAGTGAAGCATCGAAATCTATAACTAGTGCCACAGGAATGGTTCAAAACATAGACAGTAGGAAGAGTTAGTCTTCTTGTACTTAAGTCGGCATTGTGCCTTTTGTATTTAATTCCGATGCAATTTCTGTGTTTCATCGTCAATAAGAAGGTCCAAGGGATACAGTAAACCTGAAGTGAAGCATCGGAATCTACTACTAGTGTCACAGGAATGGTTCAAAACAAAGTCAGTAAGAAGAGTCAGTCTTCTTGACCCTATGTCGGCATTGTGCCTTTTGTATTTAATTCCGATGCAATTTCTGTGTTTCATCGTCAATAACAAGGTCCAAGGGATACAGTAAACCTGGAGTGTAGCATCGGAATCTATAACTAGTGTCACAGGAATTGTTCAAATCGTAGTCAGTAAAAAGAGTCAGTCTTCTTGTACTTAAGTCGGCATTGTGCCTTTTGTATTTAATTCCGAAGCAATTTCTGTGTTTCATCTTCAATAAGAAGGTCCAAGGGATACAGTAAACCTGAAGTGAAGCATCGGAATCTATTACTAGTGTCACAGGAATGGTTCAATGCATAGACAGTAAGAAAAGTCAGTCGTCTTGTACTTAAGTCCCCATTGTGCATTTTCTATTTAATTCCGATGCAATTTCTGTGTTTCATCGTCAAGAAGATGGTCAGAGGGATACAGTAAACCTGAAGTGAAGCATCCGAATCTATAACTAGTGTCACAGGAATGGTTCAAAACATAGTAAAGTAAGAAGAGTCAGTCTTCTTGTACTTAAGTCGGCATTGTGCCTTTTGTATTTAATTCCGATGCAATTTCTGTGTTTCATCGTCAATAAGAAGGTCAGAGGGATACTGTAAACCTGAAGTGAGCATCGGAATCTATAACTAGTCTCAAAGGAATTATTCAAAACATAGTCAGTAAGAAGAGTCAGTCTTTTTATACTTAAGTCAGCATTGTGACTTTTGTGTTTAATTCCGATGCAATTTCTGTGTTGCATCGTCAGTAAGAAGGTTCAAGGGATACAGTAAACCTGAAGTGAAGCATTGGAATCCATAACTAGTGTCACAGGAATCTTTCAAAACATAGACAGTAAGAAGAGTCAGTCATCTTGTACTTAAGTCGGCAGAGTGCCTTTTGTATTTAATTCCGATGCAATTTCTGTGTTTCATCGTCAATAAGAAGGTCCAAGGGATACAGTAAACCTGAAGTGAAGCATCGCAATATCTATAACTAGTGTCACAGGAATGGTTCAAAACATTGTCAGTAGGAAGAGACTGTCTACATGCACTTAAGTCGGCATAGGGCCTTTTATATTTAATTCCGTTGCAATTTCTGTGTTTCATCGTCAATAAGAAGGTCCAAGGGTTACAGTAAACCTCAAGTGAAGCATCGGAATCTATAACTAGTGTCACAGGAATGGTTCAAAACATAGACAGTAGGAGGAGTTAGTCTACCTGTACTTAAGTTGGCATTGTGCCTTTTGTATATCATTCCGATGCAATTTCTGTGTTTCATCGTCAATAAGAAGGTCCAAGGGATACAGTAAACCTGAAGTGAAGCATCGGAATCTATAACTAATGTCACAGGAATGGTTCAAAACATAGACAGTAAGATATGTCAGTCACCTTGTACTTAAGTCGGCATTGTGCATTATCTATTTAATTCCGATACAATTTATGTGTTTCATCTTCAATAAGAAGGTCAGAGGGATACAGTAAACTTGATGTGAGCATCGGAATCTATAAATAGTGTCACAGGAATGGTTCAAAACTTAGTCAGTAAGAAGAGTCAGTCTTCTTGTATTTAAGTCGGCATTGTGCCCTTTGTGTTTAATTCCGATTCAATTTCTGTGTTTCGTCGTCAATAAGAAGGTCCAAGGGATGCAGTAAACCTGAAGTGAAGCATCGGAATCTATAATTAGTGTCACAGGAATGGTTCAAAAGATAGACAGTAAGAAGAGTCAGTCTTCTTGTACTTAAGTCGCCATTGTGCCTTTGTATTTAATTCCGATGCAAATTCTGTGTTTCATCGTCAATAAGAAGGTCCAAGGGATACAGTAAACCTGAAGTGAAGCATCGGAATCTATAACTAATGTCACAGGAATGGTTCAAAGCATAGACAGTAAGATATGCCAGTCGCCTTGTACTTAAGTCGGCATTGTGCATTTTCTATTTCATTCCGATGCAATTTATGTGTTTCATCGTCAATAAGAAGTTCAGAGGGATACAGTAAACCTGAAGTGAAGCATCGGAATCTATAACTAGTGTCACAGGAATGGTTCAAAACGTAGACAGAAGGAAGAGTCAGTCTTCATGTACTTAAGTCGGCATTGTGCCCTTTTGTATTTAATTTCGATGTAATTTCTGTGTTTCATCGTCAATAAGAAGGTCCAAGGGTTACAGTAAACCTGAAGTGAAGCATCGGAAGCTATAACTAGTGTCACAGGAATGGTTCAAAACTTCGTCAGTAAGAAGAGTCAGACTTCTTGTACTTAAGTCGGCATTGTGCCCTTTGTGTTAAATTCCGATGCAATTTCTGTGTTTCGTCGTCAATAAGAAGGTCCAAGGGATACAGTAAACCTGACGTGAAGCATCCGAATCTATAACTAGTGTCACAGGAATGGTTCAAAACAAAGTCAGTAAAAAGAGTCAGTCTTCTTGTACTTCAGTCATCATTGTGCCTTTTGTATTTAATTCCGAAGCAATTTCTGTGTTTCATCGTCAATAAGAAGGTCCAAGGGATACAGTAAACCTGAAATGAAGCATCGTAATCTATAACTAGTGTCACAGGAATGGTTCAAAAACGTAGACAGTAGGAAGAGTCAGTCTTCTTGTACTTAAGTCGGCATTGTGCCTTTTGTATTTAATTCCGATGCAATTTCTGTGTTTCATCGTCAATAGGAAGGTCAGAGGGATACAGTAAACCTGAAGTGAAGCATCGGAATCCTAAACTAGTGTCACAGGAATTATTCAAAACATAGACAGTAGGAAGAATCAGTCTACTTGTACATAAGTCGGCATTGTGCCTTTTGTATTTTATTCCGATGCAAATTCTGTGTTTCATAGTCTATAAGAAAGTCCACGGTATACAGTAAACCTGAAGTGAAGCATCGGAAGTTATAACTAGTGTCACCGGAATGGTTCAAAACATAGACAGGAAGAAGAGTCAGTCTTCGTGTACTTAAGTCGGCATTTTGCCTTTTGTATTTAACTCCGATTCAATTTCTGTGTTTCATCGTCAATAAGAAGGTCCAAGGGATACAGTAAACCGGAAGTGAAGCATCGGAATCTATAACTAGTGTCACAGGAATGGTTCAAAGCATAGTAAGAAGAGTCAGTCTTCTTGTACTTAAGTCGGCACTGTGCCTTTTGTATTTAATTCCGATGCAATTTCTGTGTTTCATCGTCAATATAAAGGTCCAAGGGAAACAGTAAACCTGAAGTGACGCATCGGAATCCAAAACTAGTGTCACAGGAATGGTTCAAACCATAGACAACAGGCAGAGTCAGTCTTCTTGTACTTAAGTCGGCATTGTGGCTTTTGTATTTACTTCCGATGCAATTTCTGTGTTTCATCGTCAATAAGAAGGTCCAAGGGATACAGTAAACCTGAGGTGAAGCATCGGAAAACTAGTGTCACAGGAAAGGTTCAAAGCATAGTCAGTAAGAAGAGTCAGTCTTCTTGTACTTAAGTCTGCATTGTGCCTCTTGTATTTAATTCCGATGCAATTTCTGTGTTTAATCGTCAATAAGTATGTCCAAGGGATTCAGTAAACCTCAAGTGAAGCATCGGAATCTATTACTAGTGTCACAGGAATGGTTCAAATCATAGTCAGTAGGATGAGTCGGTCTTCATGTACTTAAGTCGGCATTGTGCCTCTTGTATTTAATTCCGATGCAATTTCTATGTTTCATCGTCAATAAGAAGGTCCAAGGGATACAGTAAACATGAAGTAAAGCATCGGAATCTATAACTAGTGTCACAGGAATGGTTCAAACATAGACAGTAGGAAGAGGCAGTCTTCTTGTACTTAAGTCGGCATTGTGCCTTTTGTATTTAATTCCGATGCAATTTCTGTGTTTCATCGTCAATTAGAAGGTCCAAGGGATACAGTAAACCTGAAGTGAAGCATCGGAAACTATAACTAGGGTCACGCTAATTTTTCAAAACAAAGTCAGTAAGAAGAGTCAGTCTTCTTGTCCTTATGTCGGCATTGTGCCCTTTGTATTTAATTCCGATGCAATTGCTGTGTTTCATCGTCAATAAGAAGATCAGAGGGGTACAGTAAACCTGAAGTGAAGCATCGGAATCTATAACTAGTGTCACAGGAATGGGTCAAAACATTGACAGTAGGAAGAGTCAATCTTCTTGTACTTAAGTCGGCATTGTGCCTTTTGTATTTAATTCCGATGCAATTTCTGTGTTTCATCGTCAATAACAAGGTGCAAGGGATACAGTAAACCTGAAGTGAAGCATCGGAATCTATAACTAGTGTCACAGGAATGGTTCAAAGCATAGACAGTAGGAAGAGTTAGTCATCTTGTACTTAAGTCGGCATTGTGCCTTTTGTATTTAATTCCGATGCAATTTCTGTATTTCTTCGTCAATAAGAAGGTCCAAGGGATACAGTAAACCTTAAGTGAAGCATCGCAATAATCTATAACTAGTGTCACAGGAATGGTTCAAAACATTGTCAGTAGGAAGAGACGGTCTACATGCACTTAAGTCGGCACTGGGCCTTTTATATTTAATTCCGTTGCAATTTCTGTGTTTCATCGTCAATAAGAAGGTCCAAGGGTTACAGTAAACCTCAAGTGAAGCATCGGAATCTATAACTAGTGTCACAGGAATGGTTCAAAACATAGACAGTAGGAAGAGTTAGTCTTCCTGTACTTAAGTCGGCATTGTGCCTTTTGTATTTAATTCCGATGCAACTTCTGTGTTTCATCCTCAATAAGAAGGTCCAAGGGATACAGTAAACCTGAAGTGAAGCATCGGAATCTATAACTAATGTCACAGGAATGGTTCAAAACATAGACAGTAAGATATGTCAGTCACCTTGTACTTAAGTCGGCATTGTGTATTTTCTATTTAATTCCGATACAATTTATGTGTTTCATCGTCAATAAGAAGGTCAGAGGGATACAGTAAACCTGAAGTGAAGCATCCGAATCTATTACTAGTGTCACAGGAATGGTTCAAAACATAGTCAGTAAAAAGAGTCAGTCTACTTGTACTTAAGTCGGCAGAGTGCCTTTTGTTTTTAATTCCGATGCAATTTCTGTGTTTCATCGTCAATAAGAAGGTCCAAGGGATACAGTAAACATGAAGTGAAGCATCGGAAGCTATAACTAGGGTCACAGGAATGGTTCAAAACATAGACAGTAAGAAGAGTCAATCTTCTTGTACTTAAGTCGGCATTGTGCCTTTTGTATTTAATACCGATGCAATTTCTGTGTTTCATCGTCAATAACAAGGTGCAAGGGATACAGTAAACCTGAAGTGAAGCATCGGAATCTATAACTAGTGTCACAGGAATGGTTCAAAGCATAGACAGTAGGAAGAGTTAGTCATCTTGTACTTAAGTCGGCATTGTGCCTTTTGTATTTAATTCCGATGCAATTTCTGTATTTCTTCGTCAATAAGATGGTCCAAGGGATACAGTAAACCTTAAGTGAAGCATCGCAATAATCTATAACTAGTGTCACAGGAATGGTTCAAAACATTGTCAGTAGGAAGAGACGGTCTACATGCACTTAAGTCGGCACTGGGCCTTTTATATTTAATTCCGTTGCAATTTCTGTGTTTCATCGTCAATAAGAAGGTCCAAGGGTTACAGTAAACCTCAAGTGAAGCATCGGAATCTATAACTAGTGTCACAGGAATGATTCAAAACATAGACAGTAGGAAGAGTTAGTCTTCCTGTACTTAAGTCGGCATTGTGCCTTTTGTATTTAATTCCGATGCAACTTCTGTGTTTCATCGTCAATAAGAAGGTCCAAGGGTTACAGTAAACCTCAAGTGAAGCATCGGAATCTATAACTAGTGTCACAGGAATGGTTCAAAACATAGACAGTAGGAGGAGTTAGTCTACCTGTACTTAAGTTGGCATTGTGCCTTTTGTATATCATTCCGATGCAATTTCTGTGTTTCATCGTCAATAAGAAGGTCCAAGGGATACAGTAAACCTGAAGTGAAGCATCGGAATCTATAACTAATGTCACAGGAATGGTTCAAAACATAGACAGTAAGATATGTCAGTCACCTTGTACTTAAGTCGGCATTGTGCATTATCTATTTAATTCCGATACAATTTATGTGTTTCATCTTCAATAAGAAGGTCAGAGGGATACAGTAAACTTGATGTGAGCATCGGAATCTATAAATAGTGTCACAGGAATGGTTCAAAACTTAGTCAGTAAGAAGAGTCAGTCTTCTTGTATTTAAGTCGGCATTGTGCCCTTTGTGTTTAATTCCGATTCAATTTCTGTGTTTCGTCGTCAATAAGAAGGTCCAAGGGATACAGTAAACCAGAAGTGAAGCATCGGAATCTATAATTAGTGTCACAGGAATGGTTCAAAGGATAGACAGTAAGAAGAGTCAGTCTTCTTGTACTTAAGTCGCCATTGTGCCTTTGTATTTAATTCCGATGCAAATTCTGTGTTTCATCGTCAATAAGAAGGTCCAAGGGATACAGTAAACCTGAAGTGAAGCATCGGAATCTATAACTAATGTCACAGGAATGGTTCAAAGCATAGACAGTAAGATATGCCAGTCGCCTTGTACTTAAGTCGGCATTGTGCATTTTCTATTTCATTCCGATGCAATTTATGTGTTTCATCGTCAATAAGAAGTTCAGAGGGATACAGTAAACCTGAAGTGAAGCATCGGAATCTATAACTAGTGTCACAGGAATGGTTCAAAACGTAGACAGAAGGAAGAGTCAGTCTTCATGTACTTAAGTCGGCATTGTGCCCTTTTGTATTTAATTTCGATGTAATTTCTGTGTTTCATCGTCAATAAGAAGGTCCAAGGGTTACAGTAAACCTGAAGTGAAGCATCGGAAGCTATAACTAGTGTCACAGGAATGGTTCAAAACTTCGTCAGTAAGAAGAGTCAGACTTCTTGTACTTAAGTCGGCATTGTGCCCTTTGTGTTTAATTCCGATGCAATTTCTGTGTTTCGTCGTCAATAAGAAGGTCCAAGGGATACAGTAAACCTGACGTGAAGCATCCGAATCTATAACTAGTGTCACAGGAATGGTTCAAAACAAAGTCAGTAAAAAGAGTCAGTCTTCTTGTACTTCAGTCATCATTGTGCCTTTTGTATTTAATTCCGAAGCAATTTCTGTGTTTCATCGTCAATAAGAAGGTCCAAGGGATACAGTAAACCTGAAATGAAGCATCGTAATCTATAACTAGTGTCACAGGAATGGTTCAAAAACGTAGACAGTAGGAAGAGTCAGTCTTCTTGTACTTAAGTCGGCATTGTGCCTTTTGTATTTAATTCCGATGCAATTTCTGTGTTTCATCGTCAATAGGAAGGTCAGAGGGATACAGTAAACCTGAAGTGAAGCATCGGAATCCTAAACTAGTGTCACAGGAATTATTCAAAACATAGACAGTAGGAAGAATCAGTCTACTTGTACATAAGTCGGCATTGTGCCTTTTGTATTTTATTCCGATGCAAATTCTGTGTTTCATAGTCAATAAGAAAGTCCACGGTATAGAGTAAACCTGAAGTGAAGCATCGGAAGTTATAACTAGTGTCACCGGAATGGTTCAAAACATAGACAGGAAGAAGAGTCAGTCTTCGTGTACTTAAGTCGGCATTTTGCCTTTTGTATTTAACTCCGATTCAATTTCTGTGTTTCATCGTCAATAAGAAGGTCCAAGGGATACAGTAAACCGGAAGTGAAGCATCGGAATCTATAACTAGTGTCACAGGAATGGTTCAAAGCATAGTAAGAAGAGTCAGTCTTCTTGTACTTAAGTCGGCACTGTGCCTTTTGTATTTAATTCCGATGCAATTTCTGTGTTTCATCGTCAATATAAAGGTCCAAGGGAAACAGTAAACCTGAAGTGACGCATCGGAATCCAAAACTAGTGTCACAGGAATGGTTCAAACCATAGACAACAGGCAGAGTCAGTCTTCTTGTACTTATGTCGGCATTGTGCCTTTTGTATTTACTTCCGATGCAATTTCTGTGTTTCATCGTCAATAAGAAGGTCCAAGGGATACAGTAAACCTGAGGTGAAGCATCGGAAAACTAGTGTCACAGGAAAGGTTCAAAGCATAGTCAGTAAGAAGAGTCAGTCTTCTTGTACTTAAGTCTGCATTGTGCCTCTTGTATTTAATTCCGATGCAATTTCTGTGTTTAATCGTCAATAAGTATGTCCAAGGGATTCAGTAAACCTCAAGTGAAGCGTCGGAATCTATTACTAGTGTCACAGGAAGGGTTCAAATCATAGTCAGTATGATGAGTCGGTCTTCATGTACTTAAGTCGGCATTGTGCCTCTTGTATTTAATTCCGATGCAATTTCTATGTTTCATCGTCAGTAAGAAGGTCCAAGGGATACAGTAAACATGAAGTAAAGCATCGGAATCTATAACTAGTGTCACAGGAATGGTTCAAACATAGACAGTAGGAAGAGGCAGTCTTCTTGTACTTAAGTCGGCATTGTGCCTTTTGTATTTAATTCCGATGCAATTTCTGTGTTTCATCGTCAATTAGAAGGTCCAAGGGATACAGAAAACCTGAAGTGAAGCATCGGAAACTATAACTAGGGTCACGCTAATTTTTCAAAACAAAGTCAGTAAGAAGAGTCAGTCTTCTTGTCCTTATGTCGGCATTGTGCCCTTTGTATTTAATTCCGATGCAATTGCTGTGTTTCATCGTCAATAAGAAGGTCCAAGGTATACAGTAAACCCGGAGTGTACCATCGAAATCAATAACTAGTGTCACAGAAATGGTTCAAAGCATAGATAGTAAGAAGAGTCAGTCTTCGTGTACTTAAGTCGGCATTTTGCCTTTTGTATTTAACTCCGATGCAATTTCTGTGTTTCATCGTCAATAAGAAGGACCAAGGGATACAGTAAACCTGAAGTGAATGATCGGAATCTATAACTAGTGTCACAGGAATGGTTCAGAACATAGTCAGTAAGAAGAGTCAGTCTTCTTGTACTTATGTCAGCATTGTGCCTTTTCTATTTAATTGCGATGCAATTTCTGTGATTCATCGTCAATAACAAGGTCAAAGGGATACAGTAAACCTGGAGTGAACCATCGGAATCTATAACTAGAGTCAATGGAATGGTTCAAATCATAGACAGTAAGAAGAGTCAGTCTTCTTGTACTTAAGTCGGCATTGTGCCTTTTGTATTTAATTCCGATGCAATTTCTGTGTTTCATCGTCAAAAAGAAGGTACAAGGGATACAGTAAAGCTGAAGTGAAGCATCGGAATCTATAACTAGTGCCACAGGAATGGTTCAAAACATAGACAGTAGGAAGAGTCAGTCTTCTTGTACTTAAGCCGGCATTGTGCCTTTTGTATTTAATTCCTATGCAATTTCTGTGTTTCATCGTCAATAAGAAGGTCCAAGGGATACAGTAAACCTGAAGTGAAGCATCGGAATCTACTACTAGTGTCACAGGAATGGTTCAAAACAAAGTCAGTAAGAAGAGTCAGTCTTCTTGTCCTTATGTCGGCATTGTGCCTTTTCTATTTAATTCCGATGCAATTTCTGTGTTTCATCGTCAATAAGAAGATCAGAGGGGTACAGTAAACCTGAAGTGAAGCATCGGAATCTATAACTAGTGTCACAGGAATGGGTCAAAACATTGACAGTAGGAAGAGTCAATCTTCTTGTACTTAAGTCGGCATTGTGCCTTTTGTATTTAATTCCGATGCAATTTCTGTGTTTCATCGTCAATAACAAGGTGCAAGGGATACAGTAAACCTGAAGTGAAGCATCGGAATCTATAACTAGTGTCACAGGAATGGTTCAAAGCATAGACAGTAGGAAGAGTTAGTCATCTTGTACTTAAGTCGGCATTGTGCCTTTTGTATTTAATTCCGATGCAATTTCTGTATTTCTTCGTCAATAAGAAGGTCCAAGGGATACAGTAATCCTTAAGTGAAGCATCGCAATAATCTATAACTAGTGTCACAGGAATGGTTCAAAACATTGTCAGTAGGAAGAGACGGTCTACATGCACTTAAGTCGGCACTGGGCCTTTTATATTTAATTCCGTTGCAATTTCTGTGTTTCATCGTCAATAAGAAGGTCCAAGGGTTACAGTAAACCTCAAGTGAAGCATCGGAATCTATAACTAGTGTCACAGGAATGGTTCAAAACATAGACAGTAGGAAGAGTTAGTCTTCCTGTACTTAAGTCGGCATTGTGCCTTTTGTATTTAATTCCGATGCAACTTCTGTGTTTCATCCTCAATAAGAAGGTCCAAGGGATACAGTAAACCTGAAGTGAAGCATCGGAATCTATAACTAATGTCACAGGAATGGTTCAAAACATAGACAGTAAGATATGTCAGTCACCTTGTACTTAAGTCGGCATTGTGTATTTTCTATTTAATTCCGATACAATTTATGTGTTTCATCGTCAATAAGAAGGTCAGAGGGATACAGTAAACCTGAAGTGAAGCATCCGAATCTATTACTAGTGTCACAGGAATGGTTCAAAACATAGTCAGTAAAAAGAGTCAGTCTACTTGTACTTAAGTCGGCAGAGTGCCTTTTGTTTTTAATTCCGATGCAATTTCTGTGTTTCATCGTCAATAAGAAGGTCCAAGGGATACAGTAAACATGAAGTGAAGCATCGGAAGCTATAACTAGGGTCACAGGAATGGTTCAAAACATAGACAGTAAGAAGAGTCAATCTTCTTGTACTTAAGTCGGCATTGTGCCTTTTGTATTTAATACCGATGCAATTTCTGTGTTTCATCGTCAATAACAAGGTGCAAGGGATACAGTAAACCTGAAGTGAAGCATCGGAATCTATAACTAGTGTCACAGGAATGGTTCAAAGCATAGACAGTAGGAAGAGTTAGTCATCTTGTACTTAAGTCGGCATTGTGCCTTTTGTATTTAATTCCGATGCAATTTCTGTATTTCTTCGTCAATAAGAAGGTCCAAGGGATACAGTAAACCTTAAGTGAAGCATCGCAATAATCTATAACTAGTGTCACAGGAATGGTTCAAAACATTGTCAGTAGGAAGAGACGGTCTACATGCACTTAAGTCGGCACTGGGCCTTTTATATTTAATTCCGTTGCAATTTCTGTGTTTCATCGTCAATAAGAAGGTCCAAGGGTTACAGTAAACCTCAAGTGAAGCATCGGAATCTATAACTAGTGTCACAGGAATGATTCAAAACATAGACAGTAGGAAGAGTTAGTCTTCCTGTACTTAAGTCGGCATTGTGCCTTTTGTATTTAATTCCGATGCAACTTCTGTGTTTCATCGTCAATAAGAAGGTCCAAGGGATACAGTAAACCTGAAGTGAAGCATCGGAATCTATAACTAATGTCACAGGAATGGTTCAAAACATAGACAGTAAGATATGTCAGTCACCTTGTACTTAAGTCGGCATTGTGCATTTTCTATTTAATTCCGATACAATTTATGTGTTTCATCGTCAATAAGAAGGTCAGAGGGATACAGTAAACCTGAAGTGAAGCATCCGAATCTATTACTAGTGTCACAGGAATGGTTCAAATCATAGTCAGTAAAAAGAGTCAGTCTTCTTCTACTTATGTCAGCATTGTGCCTTTTGTATTTAATTCCGATGCAATTTCTGTGTTTCATCGTCAATAAGAAGGTCAGAGGGATACAGTAAACTTGATGTGAGCATCGGAATCTATAAATAGTGTCACAGGAATGGTTCAAAACTTAGTCAGTAAGAAGAGTCAGTCTTCTTGTATTTAAGTCGGCATTGTGCCCTTTGTGTTTAATTCCGATTCAATTTCTGTCTTTCGTCGTCAATAAGAAGGTCCAAGGGATACAGTAAACCTGAAGTGAAGCATCGGAATCTATAACTAATGTCACAGGAATGGTTCAAAGCATAGACATTAAGATATGTCGGTCGCCTGGTACTTAAGTCGGCATTGTGCATTTTCTATTTCATTCCGATGCAATTTATGTGTTTCATCGTCAATAAGAAGTTCCGAGGGATACAGTAAACCTGAAGTGAAGCATCGGAATCTATAACTAGTGTCACAGGAATGGTTCAAAACGTAGACAGTAGGAAGAGTCAGTCTTCTTGTACTTAAGTCGGCATTGTGCCATTTTGTATTTAATTTCGATGTCATTTCTGTGTTTCATCGTCAATAAGAAGGTCCAAGGGTTACAGTAAACCTGAAGTGAAGCATCGGAAGCTATAACTAGTGTCACAGGAATGGTTCAAAACATAGTCAGTAAAAAGAGTCAGTCTTCTTGTACTTCAGTCAGCATTGTGCCTTTTGTATTTAATTCCGAAGCAATTTCTGTGTTTCATCGTCAATAAGAAGGTCCAAGGGATACAGTAAACCTGAAATGAAGCATCGTAATCTATAACTAGTGTCACAGGAATGGTTCAAAAACGTAGACAGTAGGAAGAGTCAGTCTTCTTGTACTTAATTCGGCATTGTGCCTTTTGTATTTAATTCCGATGCAATTTCTGTGTTTCATCGTCAATAAGAAGGTCAGAGGGATACAGTAAACCTGAAGTGAAGCATCGGAATCCTAAACTAGTGTCACAGGAATTATTGAAAACATAGACAGTAGGAAGAATCAGTCTACTTGTACATAAGTCGGCATTGTGCCTTTTGTATTTAATTCCGATGCAATTTCTGTGTTTCATCGTCAATAAGAATGTCCACGGTATACAGAAAACCTGAAGTGAAGCATCGGAATCTATAACTAGTGTCACAGGAATGGTTCAAAACATAGACAGGAAGAAGAGTCAGTATTCGTGTACTTAAGTCGGCATTTTGCCTTTTGTATTTAACTCCGATTCAATATCTGTGTTTCATCGTCAATAAGAAAGTCCAAGGGATACAGTAAACCGGAAGTGAAGCATCGGAATCTATAACTAGTGTCACAGGAATGGTTCAAAGCATAGTAAGAAGAGTCAGTCTTCTTGTACTTAAGTCGGCACTGTGCCTTTTGTATTTAATTCCGATGCAATTTCTGTGTTTCATCGTCAATGAAAAGGTCCAAGGGAAACAGTAAACCTGAAGTGAAGCATCAGAATCCAAAACTAGTGTCACAGGAATGGTTGAAACCATAGACAGTAGGCAGAGTCAGTCTTCTTGTATTTAAGTCGGCATTGTGCCTTTTGTATTTACTTCCGATGCAATTTCTGTGTTTCATCGTCAATAAGAAGGTCCAAGGGATACAGTAAACCTGAGGTGTTGCGTCGGAATCTAAAACTAGTGTCACAGGAATGGTTCAAAGCATAGTCAGTAAGAAGAGTCAGTCTTCTTGTACTTAAGTCTGCATTGTGCCTCTTGTATTTAATTCCGATGCAATTTCTGTGTTCATCGTCAATAAGAATGTCCAAGGGATTCAGTAAACCTCAAGTGAAGCATCGGAATCCATAACTAGTGTCACAGGAATTGTTCAAATCATAGTCAGTAGGATGAGTCGGTCTTCATGTACTTAAGTCGGCATTGTGCCCTTTGTATTTAATTCCGATGCAATTTCTGTGTTTCATCGTCAATAAGAAGGTCCAAGGTATACAGTAAACCCGGAGTGTACCATCGAAATCAATAACTAGTGTCACAGAAATGGTTCAAAGCATAGACAGTAAGAAGAGTCAGTCTTCGTGTACTTAAGTCGGCATTTTGCCCTTTGTATTTAATTCCGATGCAATTTCTGTGTTTCATCGTCAATAACAAGGTCAAAGGGATACAGTAAACCTGGAGTGAACCATCGGAATCTATAACTAGAGTCAATGGAATGGTTCAAATCATAGACAGTAAGAAGAGTCAGTCTTCTTGTACTTAAGTCGGCATAGTGCCTTTTGTATTTAATTCCGATGCAATTTCTGTGCTTCATCGTCAAAAAGAAGGTCCAAGGGATACAGTAAAGCTGAAGTGAAGCATCGGAATCTATAACTAGTGCCACAGGAATGGTTCAAAACATAGACAGTAGGAAGAGTCAGTCTTCTTGTACTTAAGTCGGCATTGTGCCTTTTGTATTTAATTCCTATGCAATTTCTGTTTTTCATCGTCAATAAGAAGATCCAAGGGATACAGTAAACCTGAAGTGAAGCATCGGAATCTACTACTAGTGTCACAGGAATGGTTCAAAACAAAGTCAGTAAGAAGAGTCAGTCTTCTTGTCCTTATGTCGGCATTGTGCCTTTTGTATTTAATTCCGATGCAATTTCTGTGTTTCATCGTCAATAACAAGGTCCAAGGGATACAGTAAACATGAAGTAAAGCATCGGAATCTAGAACTAGTGTCACAGGAATGGTTCAAACATAGACAGTAGGAAGAGGCAGTCTTCTTGTACTTAAGTCGGCATTGTGCCTTTAGTATTTAATTCCGATGCAATTTCTGTGTTTCATCGTCAAAAGAAGGTCCAAGGGATACAGTAAACCTGAAGTGAAGCATCGGAATCTATAACTAGTGCCACAGGAATGGTTCAAAACATAGACAGTAGGAAGAGTCAGTCTTCTTGTACTTAAGTCGGCATTCTGCCTTTTGTATTTAATTCCGATGCAATTTCTGTGTTTCATCGTCAATAAGAAGGTCCAAGGGATACAGTAAACCTGAAGTTAAGCATCGGAATATACTACTAGTGTCACAGGAATGGTTCAAAACAAAGTCAGTCAGAAGAGTCAGTCTTCTTGTCCTTATGTCGGCATTGTGCCTTTTGTATTTAATTCCGATGCAATTTCTGTGTTTCATCGTCAACAACAAGAACCAAGGGATACAGTAAACCTGGAGTGTAGCATCCGAATCTATAACTAGTGTCACAGGAATGGTTCAAATCATAGTCAGTAGGATGAGTCGGTCTTCATGTACTTAAGTCGGCATTGTGCCTTTTGTATTTAATTCCGATGCAATTTCTATGTTTCATCGTCAATAAGAAGGTCCAAGGGATACAGTAAACATGAAGTAAAGCATCGGAATCTATAAGTAGTGTCACAGGAATGGTTCAAACATAGACAGTAGGAAGAGGCCGTCTTCTTGTACTTAAGTCGGCATTGTGCCTTTTGTATTTAATTCCGATGCAATTTCTGTGTTTCATCGTCAATAAGAAGGTCCAAGGGATACAGTAAACCTGAAGTGAAGCATCGGAATCTATAACTAGGGTCACGCTAATTTTTCAAAACAAAGTCAGTAAGAAGAGTCAGTCTTCTTGTCCTTATGTCGGCATTGTGCCCTTTGTATTTAATTCCGATGCAATTTCTGTGTTTCATCGTCAATAAGAAGGTCCAAGGTATACAGTAAACCCGGAGTGTACCATCGAAATCTATAACTAGTGTCACAGAAATGGTTCAAAGCATAAACAGTAAGAAGAGTAAGTCTTCGTGTACTTAAGTCGGCATTGTGCCTTTTGTATTTAATTCCGATGCAATTTCTGTGTTTCATCGTCAATAAGAAGGACCAATAGATACAATAAACCTGAAGTGAATCATCGGAATCTATAACTAGTGTCACAGGAATGGTTCAGATCATAGTCTGTAAGAAGAGTCAGTCCTCTTGTACTTATGTCAGCATTGTGCCTTTTCTATTTAATTCCGATGCAATTTCTGTGATTCATCGTCAATAACAAGGTCAAAGGGATACAGTAAACCTGGAGTGAACCATCGGAATCTATAACTAGAGTCAATGGAATGGTTCAAATCATAGACAGTAAGAAGAGTCAGTCTTCTTGTACTTAAGTCGGCATTGAGCCTTTTGTATTTAATTCCGATGCAATTTCTGTGTTTCATCGTCAAAAAGAAGGTCCAAGGGATACAGTAAACCTGAAGTGAAGCATCGGAATCTATAACTAGTGCCACAGGAATGGTTCAAAACATAGACAGTAGGAAGAGTCAGTCTTCTTGTACTTAAGTCGGCATTGTGCCTCTTGTGTGTAATTCCGATGCAATTTCTGTGTTTCATCGTCAATAAGAAGGTCCAAGGGATACAGTAAACATGAAGTAAAGCATCGGAATCTAGAACTAGTGTCACAGGAATGGTTCAAACATAGACAGTAGGAAGAGGCAGTCTTCTTGTACTTAAGTCGGCATTGTGCCTTTTGTATTTAATTCCGATGCAATTTCTGTGTTTCATCGTCAATAAGAAGGTCAGAGGGATACTGTAAACCTGAAGTGAGCATCGGAATCTATAACTAGTCTCACAGGAATTATTCAAAACATAGTCAGTAAGAAGAGTCAGTCTTTTTATACTTAAGTCAGCATTGTGTCTTTTGTGTTTAATTCCGATGCAATTTCTGTGTTGCATCGCCAATAAGAAGGTCCAAGGGATACAGTAAACCTGAAGTGAAGCATTGGAATCTATAACTAGTGTCACAGGAATGGTTCAAAACATAGACAGTAAGAAGAGTCAGTCATCTTGTACTTAACTCGGCATTGTGCCTTTTCTATTTAATTCCGATGCAATTTCTGTGTTTCATCGTCAATAAGAAGATCAGAGGGGTACAGTAAACCTGAAGTGAAGCATCGGAATCTATAACTAGTGTCACAGGAATGGTTCAAAACATTGACAGTAGGAAGAGTCAGTCTTCTTGTACTTAAGTCGGCATAGTACCTTTTTCATGTAATTCCGATGCAATTTCTGTGTTTCATCGTCAATACGAAGGTCCAAGGGATACAGTAAACATGAAGTGAAGCATCGGAAGCTATAACTAGGGTCACAGGAATGGTTCAAAACATAGACAGTAGGAAGAGTTAGTCATCTTGTACTTAAGTCGGCATTGTGCCTTTTGTATTTAATTCCGATGCAATTTCTGTATTTCTTCGTCAATAAGAAGGTCCAAGGGATACAGTAAACCTGAAGTGAAGCATCGCAATAATCTATAACTAGTGTCACAGGAATGGTTCAAAACATTGTCAGTAGGAAGAGATGGTTTAAATGCACTTATGTCGGCATTGGGCCTTTTATATTTAATTCCGTTGCAATTTCTGTGTTTCATCGTCAATAAGAAGGTCCAAGGGTTACAGTAAACCTCAAGTGAAGCATCGGAAGCTATAACTAATGTCACAGGAATGGTTCAAAACATAGACAGTAAGATATGTCAGTCACCTTGTACTTAAGTCGGCATTGTGCATTTTCTATTTAATTCCGATACAATTTATGTGTTTCATCGTCAATAAGAAGGTCAGAGGGATACAGTAAACCTGAAGTGAAGCATCCGAATCTATAACTAGTGTCACAGGAATGGTTCAAAACATAGTCAGTAAAAAGAGTCAGTCTTCTTGTACTTATGTCAGCATTGTGCCTTTTATATTTAATTCCGATGCAATTTCTGTGTTTCATCGTCAATAAGAAGGTCAGTGGGATACAGTAAACTTGATGTGAGCATCGGAATCTATAAATAGTGTCACAGGAATGGTTCAAAACTTAGTCAGTAAGAAGAGTCACTCTTCTTGTACTTAAGTCGGCATTGTGACCTTTGTGTTTAATTCCGATTCAATTTGTGTGTTTCGTCGTCAATAAGAAGGTCCAAGGGATACAGTAAACCCGAAGTTAAGCATCGGAATCTATAATTAGTGTCACAGGAATTGTTCAAATGATAGACAGTAAGAAGAGTCAGTCATCTTGTACTTAAGTCGCCATTGTGGCTTTTGTATTTAATTCCGATGCAATTTCTGTGTTTCATCGTCAAT